>NC_081411.1:708541451-708847451 GCF_030272615.1 Cryptomeria japonica | reverse complement strand
ATATATCGGTAACCAGTAACAAGATGCCAGAAACATCATAAAGAACAACCAATAACATAACATAACACATAACCTGTAAACTATATGAATGAATCTTATAATAGTTTGAAGAATTACACATGCCACATGATGGATCACAATCTAGGATACAAATAACACTTATAACACAATTACATTAACTGTAGATCATCCACATATCATATCGGCTTCTGGAAATAGTATGTCGGTTCTACTTTAATCTGGACCTTAGCCTTTCGGGATTAGTCCACCAGTTCAGAATCTCTCTGGATCTACATCTTTGCTCAATCTCTAAACTCTATCTTCAATCCTCTAACTTCCATCTTCTCAAATGGTTCCCAAGCTTCCATTTATACCACTCGCAAATAATTACAACTTAATCAAGTCGGCCCAAAGACCATCCAGTTCATGAAACATGCAATGACAACATGTCTGCTCAATCACTAGAAACAACTTCAAAACATAAAATGATGCACAGACCTCCAAAAATACAAGCCAAGGCCCAAAACAACATCTCCAACGATCCGCAAGTCACGAAGATTGACCACAACCCAATCCAACTTTTCTCAACACACTCCCAGACTAACTAGTAAGAACATAACAACCGGCCAATACTAGAATCCATATCTAATCCTATTGGTAAACAAATTTGTCACTATGTATTCTCCTTCAAAATTGACCCTATTCACCCAAAGAGTAGTGACAACCATTCAAATAGTTGGAGATATTGCAATCAAACTGCAATCTTCCTCTATGTTTGAGAAGGGTAGCTCCCTTGTATGATGGGGGTTCTTAGGATTTTTGTGTACATTTTACGTGAAAGTACAAAAAGGAAGCAAAACACAAAATTAGTGAAAGTATATAATGGAAATCCAAATAACGGACATACAAATACACACTAAGATTCCACAAATGATGATAGATACAAAGGGGGTTTAAGCACAAAACAAGTTTTAACTTGCAATGATTATGAAAGAAGGGTGACATATCTCAACATACAAAGAGATGGGTAATGCTAGTACATCCAAACCAAGATACCAAAGCTTGATTGTCTTCCATTACAATAATTGCATGAATTATAAGCATTCCAATATATAATAAATAATTTGCACATACAAAGATATCACTAATTTGACATATGAAAAATTAGCAACAATAACTCATGAAGAACATATAGAACATACAGACTAAATGCACATCCTTTGTTATTTCCATGAAGTTATACAATTTCAAGAACACTTTTGTACAAAGTGTAAACACAAAAGTCATCAATCTATTTCTTTAACAATTTCTTTGTAGTCTTCTCCTTTGTAAGAGTCTCCTTTTCTTACAAATGAATTGGCCTTGTATTTATAGGCATCCTGCAATAACTACCTTCATAACCAACTCATAACCACTTTGAATAATCACATTAAGTAACTACTTAGGATAACTACCTAGGTGACTAGTTCTAGTAACTACCTTTTGGAAACACGTTAGGATAACTAACTTTTACAAAAGTATGGTTCAAATTATAAGTTGTGTTACAATGGTTGACATTGGTATTTTTACAACAAAAAAACTTGAAACTTATAAATTTCAAGTTAGGACCAATGTGAGGTGCTTATCCATCTTCATCTTCTTCATTGATATTTGTGACTGTCTCATCATCTAGTCATCTTTATTGACATAAAGAAGTAGTTTTCGCCAACAAATTTTCTTCAAGTACATGTGTGGCTCAACTATTCCATTAAGAATCATTCACTTCCATGAATACACCTTCTTCAAGAAACCAAGGAGTCTTGCATCAATGTGACTAACTTTATTTCAAAATATTGCATATTTTGTTCACATCTCCCCATAATGGTCTTGACATGATATTAAGTGAGAAGAGTTGAATGTCTTCACAAGATGATATATTTATATACATCTATACATTCTCTATCCTGACGATATCTCTCTGATCACAATATTCTTGTAGAAAGACTCTTGAGTGATATGCTCTTTAAGTGTACTAGAAAGCACATTGAAATGTCATTCATTTGAGCTAATAATATATCAATTATTGAATCACAAGATCACCAATCTCATCAATATGATCAATAATACTGTGAGGATAAACAATCATAATTGTATTCGTGTTCACATAGCACCTTGAGTAGCATGTCCATAATTACTATTGAGAGCATTTTTGAGCCATTTTGTTCTTTAAAAATAAAATATGTTCATTGGAATCATCTCCCACAATGGTACCCCTATTGCCTTTATTTTTAAAGATGGTGCTTTGTTGGCATTTGCATGAAGATTGCATTAATGATTTGTTATGTTGTGATTAATTACAATTAACCGGTAATGATGTTGTTGTAATGATGTTTTTGTAACCGGTAGGAAGATCTAGTGAAATGAAATTGTAACTGGCAGGTAAGTTTGTGGAGTGAACCGGCATTGCTAAGTATTGGAGAGTTGAACTGGTAAACCCTACCTATTGTTTTGATAAACCCTAACCGATTAAGTTTGGTGAACTGGTTATATTGGTTTATGATCTAATGATGAGCAGTAATGATTATGACATGTATGCATATTGTATGAAGGGAGTTTCAAAGTAATTTTGGTGCATTGAGGTAAGGATTTTTTATGTTGGGAATGAGCAAGTATACTGCATGTAATGCAAAGTGTGTGATGAGTTACTAGGTTCGATGAAGCGGTGATCAAGGAGCGCTCGATGCTTTCTTGAATGATGTGTAGAGATTGTTATGTAATCCAACGGTCATACTTGAACCAACATGTTTGTAATCTCTATGAGAATTAGGTTTTTGTTGTGTTACTGACCTAGTTGATTTGTTTATAAGGTCGATGAGTTTTTTAGTTGAAGTGTTGGAAAAGTTGAATTGAGTGTGTGGTTTTTGAACCAGATGATGAATTTGCAGTTTGAGTAAAAGGCAGATAGGAGCATGAAAAGGATTTGAACAAGCAAGTGTAGTGATATTCTAATAGATCAGCAAACTCCTATTGTTTTCTAACAATTACAGCAGTTAAATCCCCTATCTAGGTAAGCTCTAACAAGCTTGGTGTTATTCAAATCCTCTAACAAGGTGATCCATTAGCTTGGATTTTAAATCCTTTACAAAGGTTACTCCTCATAGGGTATTGCTTCTAACAAGGCATTATAGTTGATCCCTTAACCAGGTGGTCCCTAACAAGATTGGTTTTTAATAAGACTTTTTGTAAAGCTTTAACAGGCTTGGCTCCTAATAGGGCGAACTTCAAAATTCTTGTGAGTATCATCTCACCGTGGTTTTTCCCATTTGGGTTTCCACATCAAAATATTGTGTCAAGTGGTGAATTTTTTTGTGGTAATGTTTTTATGGTTGATTTTCTTAACTACTTAGTCCTTTTTGATAAGTCATGATAAGCGATAGCAATATGAAGTTTTACTTATAACAATAAAAGCATTTTGATGTTTATTACAAGTTGTTTACTGTTATCTATTGTAACAATCAACCGGTTTAGCTTGATAGTTTTTATCTTGACAATGATATTGCATTGATAGTTCTAAGTTTACTTTGAGAGATTGGTTTTGAGATTGGTAAAGTTTTATCTGTTTTTCTATCTACTGATTCACCCCCCCCACTATCTGTAGTTGACCGGATCATTTTTCTTTCATCATACCATCAATTGGTATCAGAACATCTTAGGTCCTCTAAGGTCTAATCCTAAAAGCTTGAGGTAAAGATCTTGTAGATCATGATGAAGAAGGAAGGTCTAAAGTTTAATAGAGAGAACTATAGGATATGGAGTGACAAAATAAAAATTTATATCAATAGTCTTGGAAATGAATAATGGGAACATGTTAATACTCAATATGTTGCACCTATTGGGATTATGATTGATGATCAGAAGAAAGAGAAAATAGAAAACAATCAAGCACTGGAGGCTATTATCAGTTCTTTATCTGATGCTAAATATGTTGATGTTCATAGTCTAGAGACTACACATGAGGTATGGAAGAAACTTGAAGATATCTATAGCAGTGATGAACATGTAAAGATTGCCAAGGAAGAGAGTCTAAGAGGGAAGTTTGATGACATGCAAATGGATGAAGGTGAGAATATCCAACATTATGGTCAGAGGATAAAAGAGATAGTTGGTGAGGTCAAGAGTGTTAGTGGTAAAATGGATGATGCCACAATGGTTAGTAAGGTATAGAGAACCCTGCTATTGGTCTACGCTATCCAAGTTTCAACCATTCAGGAATTGAAATCTATTGACAAAACCAAGGTAACCCTTGAATCCATCATTGGTAAGCTTACTGCTTTGAATTAAATGGTAATGATGGTAGTATTCAAAAATCTGAATCAGCATTTAGAGCTTATGTTTCTAACCCATCTATTAGAAAAATTAGAGATGTCAGTCATAGTTATGAATCTAGATCTAGCAAAGAAGTTGATGATGAAGACAATTTGGTTGAGCTTGAAGCATTATTGGCCAAGCAGTTGCCCAGAGATATCGGCAAATATAGAGGTAAATCAACTTTGAAATGATTTTTCATGCAACAAGATTGGACACATAGCTACTAACTGTCCTAATGGTGATAATGAGCACAAGCGAGACAAATTCAAGATGTACAAGGGAAAAGGAAAAAGAGATTGTCTTATTGCAGTTGATGGTGGTATCACTGATGAGGAATCTGATGGTGATGCTAATGAAGACATTGTGTTTGTATCCATTAAAGAAGAAACATCTGATCAGAAAGATTTAGTTTCACAAATGGATAATTCTGATGATTGAATTATTGATAGTAGTTGTTCACATCACATGACCACTGACCAAAGCGAATTTCTTTCTTTGAAGGAATTTGATGGTGGCATTGTAAGATTTGGTAATGACTCACCCTACATGGTTAAAGGTAAGGGAATTATTTCTCTTAATGGAAAGAGCAGTGCAGATGATGTCTACTGGGTTGAAGGTCTAAAGCACAACCTGTTGAGTGTTGCCCAACTCAATGACAAAGGATATCTATTGGAGTTTAAAAATGGCATGTGCAAAATATATGGTAGAAAATGTGAATTGATTGCAACCGGCAAGCAGACTAAAGGTAACCTATTTCACCTAAATCCTAAAGTCAACAACTATTTAATTGCTAAAGTAGATTTTGTCATTTGAATTTTGATAACATTGTTAAAGTGAGTAAGTGAAAGATAGTGAGAGGTTTGCCTCAATTGGATAAACTAGTTAATGTTCTATGTAAGGAATGTTAGTTGGGAAAGATGACATCCTCAACTTTCAAGAGCAAGTCTTTTTCAATAGAGCATCTATTAGATTTGGTTCATATAGACCTCTGTGGACTAGTAAGGACTAAAAGTATTCAAGGTGATAGATATTTCATGATCTTCACTAATGATTGCTCAAAGATGATGTGGGTCACATTCCTGAAGGACAAAACAAAGACATTTGGTAAGTTCAAGGCATTCAGGGCCTTAGTTGAAAAGGAGAGTGGAAAGAAGATAAAGTGCCCGAGGATAGATCAAGGCAGAGAATTCACTTATGAGGAATTCACTTGATATTGTGAAGCAAATGGTATCAAATGACAACTTTCTGCACCAAGGACACTGCAACAGAATGGTATTGCAGAGAGAAAAAACTGATCAATTGTTGAAGTTGTTAGGATGATGTTGATACAAGGAGGTGTAGAATTTTTTTTTTGGAGAGAAGCTGTCAGCACAACTGTCTACACAATGACCAAGATTTTGGTAAAAAGAGGCAAGGACAAGACTCCATATGAATATTGGCATCATAGATCACCTAATGTTGGTTATTTTAAGATATTTGGTAGAAAATGTTTTAATAAGAGAGTTGACTATGTTAGAAAGTTTGAGGCTAAAAGTGATGAAGGAATATTTCTTGGTTATTCCACCAAGACTAAGGCCTACAAGTGTTTTAACAACCAAACACAGAGAATCATAGAGAGTGTTGATATTTGAGTGGACGAGTATCTTGAAGTCTCAGGTGAAACCAGTGTAGAGAAAAAGGATGAAGACCCTTGCATTTGGTTATTGGAACTAGAACCTATGAAACCTGATATCGGTAAAGTAAATACTAATGTACTAGTTCAACCGGAATAGGTAGATTCAGAAAAAGATGATGATAATGATCATGTTATTCTAAGGTATGCGAGACTCAATCATAATCCTGAGCTGATTATTGGAGATAAGGATGCTGGAATACTAACCAGAAGAAGAATCAGAGATAATTCTTGCATGATCTCCACTATTGAGCCTAGAACGGCTAAGGAAGCATTTGATGATGATCATTGGGTTAAAGCTATGGACAAGGAACTTGAAAAAATTGAGAAGAATAACATAAGGACTCTAGTACCCCAACCAGTAAATAAAAATGTGATAGGTACGAAGTGGGGTTTTAGGAATAGGTTGAATGAAGATGGTGTTGTAGTTCGCAACAAAGCTAGATTGGTTTGCAAAAGTTGTGCACAAGAAGAAGGAGAAGATTATGGTGAGACTTTTGCACCAGTGGCTAGACTAGAAGGTGTCAGAACCTTAGTAGCTTTTGTAGCTCATAAAGGATTCAAAGTATATCAGATGGATGTGAAATGTGCATTTTTGAATGGAATACTGGAAGAAGAAGTATACATTGAGAAACTAGATGGTTATGCTCTGTCTGATGAGGAAGACATGGTATGTAAGTTGCATAAGGCATTATACAGATTAAAGAAAGCACCAAGAGCATGGTATGAAAGGCTTCAATCACACCTGATGAAGATAAGATTTTAGAGAACTAGTGAAGCTAGCAACATATATCTCAAATATGAAGGAGATAAAATACTGGTAAGTGAAGTGTTTGTAGATGATATCATATTTGGAGGGAATGATGACATGAGCAATGACATTGCAAATTAAATGAAAAATGAGTTTGAAATGTCTCTAGTAGGAGAGATAAAAAATTTCATAGGTTTGCAAATATAACAAATGAAGAGTGGTATTTTCATCACATAGTCTAAGTATGGGAAAGAGATATTAAAGACATTTGGTATGAGTGACTGTAAACCAGTTGGGACACCAATGGTTACAGGTTGTAAGTTGTCTAAGGAAGATGAGGGCACATTTGTTGATGAGAAAGAGTACAGGTCAATGATTGGAAAATTGCACTATGTTGTTCATAGCAGACTGGATATAACTCATGTAGTTGGTCTAGTTGCAAGATTTCAGAAGAATCCAAAGGAAACACATTTGATAGCAACCAAGAGGATTTTCAGATATTTGAAAAGTATCATTGACTATGGATTATGGTATCCATATGAAGGAAACTTTCATTTGAAGGTGTACACAGATGCAGATTGGGCAGGTAATGTTGATGACCAGAAAAGTACAACCGGTGGAGCATTCTTTCTTGGAGGAAGACTTGTTTCATGGAGTAGCAAGAACAAGAGTTGTATTTCACAGTCTACTTGTGAAGCTGAGTATGTTGCAACTTATATGAATTGTACCCAGGCTATCTAGATGAGGCACATTTTAGAAGGTTTTAAGATGAAGTTTACAGAACCTGTAAAGGTCTTATGTGACAATACCAGTGCCATAAATATTTCAATGAACCCTGTCTTGCACGTAGGAACCAAGCACATTGAATTGAAGTATCATTTCTTGAGGGAAAATGTGCAGAGTAAAGATGTGATCTTAGAGCATGTTTCTACTAGGAGTAGCTTGCAGATATCTTTACTAAACCTCTTCCTCAGACTACTTTTGAGTATCTTAGAAGTCAGCTAGGGGTTGGACCCCTTCATGAGGTAAATTGAGCAAGATGTAGATTACATCAGTCCTGGAGCTACATGCAGAATTTTATAGTAGGATTGGTGTAGAAGTTGAGTTATTCCACAGGGGGAGCATCAAATTGCAAGTTGTTCATGCTACACAGTGAATTTTTACATTGCATGTTTTACTTTCACTTTGGAATTGTTGTCAAAGGGGGAGAAGAACTATGTGATTATTGTGAGAAGAATTGTATGATTGACAGAGGAAAGATGTACAACCAGCTAGTAATTGAAGACAAATTGAAGACAAGATGAAGACATAGAGAGTACACAGTAAAATGTAAACTAGGATTCCTGTTCACAATCACAACAATCAATGGTATTGATATTTGTATTGCCATCAATGTTAAAGGGGGAGATTGTCAGCATTTGCATGAAGATTGCATTAATGATTTTTTATGTTGTCATTGATGTCAGTTAACCAGTAATGATGTTGTTGTAATGATGTTTTTGTAACTGGTAGGAAGAGCTAGTGAAAGGAAACTGTAACCGGTAGGTAAGTTTGTGGAGTGAACCGATATTGCTAAGTATTGGAGAATTGAACCGGTAAACCCTACATGTTGTTTTGATAAACCCCAACTGATTAAGTTTGGTGAATTAGTTATATTGGTTATGATCTAATGATGAACAGTAATGATTATGACATGTATGCATATTGTATGAAGAGAGTTTCAAAGTGATTTTGGCATGTTGAGGTAATGGTTTTTTGTCTTGGGAATGAGAAAGTATACTACATGTAATGCAAAGGGCATGATGAGTTTCTAAGTTCGATGAAGCGGTCATCAAGGAGAAGTTAAGGCTTTCTTGAATGATGTGTAGAGAGTGTTATGTAATCCAACAGTTATACTTGAACCAACGTGTTTGTAATCTCTATGAGAATTAGGTTTTTGTTGTGTTACCGACCTAGTTGATTTGTTTATAAGGTCAATGAGTTGTTTAATTGAAGTGTTGGCAAAGTTGGATTGAGTGTGTGGTTACCAAACTAGATGATGTATCTACAGCTTGAGTAAAAGGCAGATATGAGCATGGAAGGGATCTGAACAAGCAAGTGTAGTGCTAGTCTAACATATCAACAAACTCCTATTGTTTTCTAACAATTACAGTAGTTAAATCCCCTAACCGGGTAAGCTCTAACAAGCTTGGTGTTATTCAAATCCTCTAACAAGGTGATCCATTAGCTTGGATTATAGATCCTTTACCAAGGGTACTCCTCACAGGAAATTGCTTCTAACAAGGCATTATAGTCAATCCATTAACTAGGTAGTCCCTAATAGAATTGGTTCTTAATAAGACTTTTTCTAAATCTTTAACAAGTTTGGCTCCTAACAGGGTGAACTTCAGAAGAGTTCAAAATTATTGTGAGTATCATCTCACCATGTTTTTTCCCATTTGGTTTTCCACATCAAAAATATTGTGTCAAGTGGTCAATATTTTTGTGGTTATGTTTTTATGGTTGATTTTCTTAACTACTTAATCCACTTTGATAATTCATTATAACGGGCAGTAATACGAAGTCTTACTTATATCAGTAAAAGAATTTGGATGTTTGTTACAAGTTGTTTACTATTATTTGTTGTAATAGTCAACCAGTTTAGCTTGACAATTTTTATCTTGACAGTGATACTGCATTGATAGTGCTAAGTTTACTTTTAGAGTTTGATTTTAATATTGGTGAAGTTTTATTAGTTTTTCTATCTACTGATTTACCCCCCCCCCTCTTTGTAGTTGACTGGATCCTTGTTCTTTCATCATACCATCAATTGGTATCAGAGCATCTCAAGTCCTCTAAGGTCTAAGCCTAATAGCTTGAGGTAAAGATCTTGTAGATCATGATGAAGAAGGAAGGTCTAAAGTTTAATAGAGAGAAATATAGGATATGGAGTGACAGAATGAAAATTTATATCAAGAGTCTTGGAAATGAATAATGGGAACATGTTGATACTCAATATGTTGCACCTACTAGGATTATGACTCATGATCAGAAGAAAGAGAAACAAGAAAACAATTGAGCACTGGAGGATATTATCAGTTCTTTATCTAATGTTGAATATGTTGATGTTCATGGTCTGGAGACTGCAGATGAGGTGTGGAAGATACTTGAAGATATTTGTAGTGGTGATGAACATGTGAAGATTTCAAAGGAAGAGAGTCTAAGAGGGAAGTTTGATGACATGCGGATGGCTGAAGGTGAGAATATCCAATAGTATGGTCAGAGGATAAAAGAGATAGTTGGTGAGATCAAGAGTGCTGGTGGTAAAATGGATGATGCCACAATGGTTAGTAAGGTGTTGAGAACCCTGCTACCAGTCTACACTATCTAAGTTGCAACCATTTAGGAGTTGAAATATATTGACAAAACCATGGTAAGCTTTGAATCCATCATTGGTAAGCTTACTACTTTTGAATTAAATGGTAATGATGGTAGTATTCAGAAATCTGAATTAGCATTTAGAGCTTTTGTTTCTAACCCATCTATGAGAAAAATTAGAGATGTCAGTCATAGTTATGAATCTAGATCTAGTAGAGAAGTTGATGATGAAGACAATTTGGTTGAGCTTGAAGCATTGTTGGCCAAGTGGTTGCCCAGAGGTACCGAAAAATATAGAGGTAAATAACCTTTGAAATGGATTTTCATGCAACAAGATTGGACACATAGCTACTAACTGTCCTAATGGTGATAATGAGCACAAGCGAGACAAATTCAAGAAGTACAAGGGAAAAGGCAAAAGGGATTTTCTTATTGCAGGTGATGGTGGTATCACTGATGAGGAAGCTGACGGTGATGCTAATGAAGGCATTGTGTTTGTAGCCATTAAAGAAGAAACATCTGATCATAAAGCTTTAGTTTCACGAATGAACAATTTTGATGATTTGATTATTGATAGTGGTTGTTCACATCACATTAGTGGTGACCGGAGAAAATTTATTTCTTTAAAGGAATTTGATGGCGGAGTTGTAAGATTTGGTAATGACTCACCCTGCATGGTTAAAGGTAAGGGAACTATTTCTCTTAATGGAAAGAGCAGTGCAGATGATTTCTACTGGGTTGAAGGTCTAAAGCACAATCTATTCAATGTTTCCCAACTCAATGACAAAGGATAGCCATTGGAGTTTAAAAATGGCATGTGCAAAATCTATGGGAGAAAAGGTGAACTGATTACAATTAGCAAGCAGACTAAAGGTGACCCGTTTCACCTGAATCCTAAAGTCAACAACTATTTAATTACTAAAGTAGATGAAAGTTGGCTTTGGCATAGGAGATTTTGTCATTTGAATTTTGATAACATTGTTAAAGTAAGTGAAAGACAGTGAGAGGTGTGCCTCAATTAGACAAACTGGTTAATGCTCTATGTAAGGAATGTCATTTGGGAAAGATAGCATCCTCAACTTCAAGAGCAAGTCTTTTTCAACAAAGCATCTATTTTAAGCAATTGCTCCTAATAAACCAGTATCCTCCCAAGCATGGTAAAGAACATGAAATGTTTTAAGCAATTGCAATTTGGTGGGCGTATTGCTAGAGACTCTCATTCAGCATAGCAGACCATTTTATAAACTTCAAAGTAAATGCCATGATTTCTACCAACTTCGATGTGCAAATGAACTTGTAGGTTGCATTGCTTGTCAAACAAATTCCCCCAGTTATTGATTCTAGAGGACTTGTTATTGTTAGTTTTGTAAGAATGGCACATAACATCAAATTTTGGGATGATTGGGTTGATCCAGAAGACATGACAACAATGTGGTTAATTCCTGAGGTACATAATGAGTGGATTAGGCATGGAGCAAATGAAAAATAGCATGGTGCATGAGCTTCTGTGAGGTGGGTGAGCAGCAGAAGGAAGTTGAATGGGTTTTATAACTTCAACAAATACAATAAATGGTAGCCCAGCTCTGCATGGTTTATGAGGAATAACAAAAAATTTCAAAGAAAATTGTAATTGGTAGGCATTAAAGCCAAATATTCTCTTGCATGGCTACTACTTAAGCATCAAAATAATCTCCAGACAAATTGTAATTGGCAGGCATGAAGCCAATGTCTTTCCTACATGGAGAGTGGGAGAGTAAAGGGAGTTTTAAAAATGCAAACTACCAATATCCTCCCTTCAATGTGCAAATGAAATGGCATTTAAATATTCAAGAAAATCCTCCCTTCTATGTAGAGTATGGTGTGGAGCTCTTTTGCCAGTCCTCCCTGCTGTACGTGAGGTGAGTGAAATAAAAAAAACCATCAAAAGACTCTCTGCTTTGTTTGGGAGGCATGGAAGGTTTTAATAAGTGCAGATTTGCAGCTCCAAAGCCAAAGCCCTCCCTGTAAACATGAAGGCAAATAGAAACACTTTCAAGCAAATGAAATTTGGCTGGTGTCTGGTGAAGGCCATTAAACTTTTTAAAATCAAATTAAATCAACTGTCTTTGGTAGATGGTGTGAGAGTTTTAGAAGTTTCAAACAATGCAAATTCTTCAGACAAATGCAATGGAAAGCCCTTAAAACTCTCAGAAAACTTGCAAAAAATGGACAGTTCCAGGTAAAGCCATTATCCCACATTGGCTAGGCGATAAAACTTTTTAATATTTAAAACTAAAACTCCACCCATCTATAATGTCAAAGCCTCAAGAGGCTTTTGATGAATGGTGTCAGTTGGGCACCCAAGTGGACCCCACGTGCATGGGTGTGCTTCTTGAGGCGACCAAGGAGGCCGACAAGTGGCGACCAGATGGACTGCACGCAAGCACAGATCTTGAGGTAGATGAGTTTTGCAGAGAATGGATGGCTTAACCGGTGAGCAGGTTGTAGAGGATCCGATGAAGCGCGTTGTTTCGCAAAGCGGAGATGCTTGTCAGTTAAGCTTCGCAAAATGGTGAAGTGTTAAAGAGCCTATAGGTTCCATGAAGATCGATGGTCAACGTTTGGATCTGATGAAGCATGCTATTTTGCGAAGCGGAGATGCTCATCGGTTAAGCTTTGCAAAATGGAGAAGTGTTAAAGAGCCTGCAGGTTCCATGAAGATTGACGGCCGACATTGATTTGCAAGCCAAAGATGCTCACTGGTTAAACCCTACAAAATGGCAAAAATCTTAGGAAAGGGTGAGTTAAAGATTGAGCATGTCCCAAGGAGATCGACGATGTGCGTGATTTCAGAGCTCAAAGATGCATGTTCGTTACCCATTGCAAAGCAGCGAAAGTTGACATGGCATTGAGGTGGCTCACAAATGGCAATGACATGGCAGTCATGTGGCAGATTGATGAGGTGTCATTCAAGGTGGCACCCAGTGGACCCTATCAACGAATCAGAGGCTGCCACATGGTAGGACGTCAAGGAAACAAATGGATGAAAAATCAAATTTAAATATATAGTGTAGACTATATAAAAAATTCAAAATTTAAATGATGGTGAACCTACAGTGAATTAATTCACTCAGAGGCTTATTTTTGCCCGAAATGACAAGTATTATATATTGTCGGAAAGCTCTCGGGATGAGGAATGCAATTATTAGCTAGGCGATAAAACTTTTTGATATTTAAAACTAAAACTCCACCCATCTATAATGTCAAAGCCTCAAGAGGCTTTTGATGAATGGTGTCAGTTGGGCGCCCAAGTGGACCCCACGTGCATAGGTGCGCTTCTTGAGGCAGCCAAGGAGGCCAACAAGTGGTGACCAAATGGACCCCATGCAGGCACAAATCTTGAGGTAGTCAAGTTTTGTAGAGAACATATAGCTTAACGAGTGAGTGGGTTGCAGAGGATCCGACGAAGCGTGCTGTTTCGCGAAGCAGAGATGCTCATGGGTTAAGCTTCGTGAAATGGTGAAGTGTTAAAGAGCTTGCAGGTTCCATGAAGATCGACGGTCGGCATTGATTCGTAAGCCAACGATGCTTGCCGGTTAAACCCTACGAAATGGTGAAAAGCTCAAGAAAGGGCGAGTTAAAGATCGAGAATGTTCCAAGGAGATCGACAACATGCATGATCTCAGAGCCCAAAGATGCATGTTCGTTACCCATTGTGAAGCAGCAAAAGATGACATGGTGCAGAGGTGGCTGACAAGTGGTAGTGACATGGCAGATAGGTGGTAGATTGATGAGGTGTCATCCAAGGTGGCACCTAGTGGACCCTATCAATGAATCAGAGGCTACCACGTGGTAGGACATTAGGGCAAAAAATAGATGAAAAATCAAATTTAAATATATACTACAGACTATATAAAAAATTCAAAAATTTAAATGACGGTGCACCTAAAGTGGATTAATTCGCTCAGAGACTTATTTTTGCCCAAAATGGAAAGTATTATATATTGCCGGAAAGCTCTCGGGATGAGGAATGCAATTATGGAGTTAGTTTCAATAAATATGGGATATTTTGAGAGCAATTTTCATGGGAAGGAGGAAGTAATTGAAATTCAGTTGCAAAAGAGACACTTGGCAATTTCGGTTGCAGACCTCATCTTTTTCCTTCTCCTTCTTATTCTCATTTTCTTCTCATTATAAGGGTTCTAGAATTTTGGAGGAAGTGCTCCAGATTTCATGGCTTCCAATTTTGAATTGCTTGACCCAAATGTTTAAAATTTTATGGATCTTTTCAGTGTATAGAGGTTGCAGTGCAGTGTTGTAGATGTGTTTTTTTATAGTTGTAGGTCTTACTTGTGTCAGGCATGAGTAAATTTCCCACAATATTGTCTTTGTGTATGTATTTAATTATTATGAATTGAATCCTTAATGAGGATAAAATTTGTCAATTTCAAAGAGATTGTGTGATTTGTTTATAGGTATCCTTCAATGAGGGTTTTAAACTCTGTATCCAGTCATGAATAATGGAATGTGTGCCAGATCTGATAATTTTGTGAATAAATTGAGTAATGCATTAGTATAAGGTATTAATGCAGGAATATTGTTTAAGGATAACCAATTTGTGACTAGGATGCACATTTGCAGTTCTCTATGTGACTTTGTTGCCCAATGAACAAGGCACTGGTCTTGCAAATTTGGGGATAGTTTCAGATTTAAAAAATTAAAGACAAATCTATTTCCCTTTATGTTTAGGGGTTTGTGTTCTATCCTTCCCAAGCTCTGTGTCACTCATTATTTGTATAAGATTTAGCCAATCTGTATGTGTTATCTAATTTGTTGAGCTTGTGGAATGGTTTATCTGCTTCATTGATGTTGTCATAGTGAGTAAATGAGTTTGATTTAGTGCATCAAAAGGGTGTCCCCCCTAGGTCTAGCAGAACTTGAAGTGCAAGAGGATCATTTAGGGTCCTATGTTATGTTGTCCAAGCCTTGAGGTTCTTCATAGATTGAATTGGCTACTTCATAGATCAATTGTAGGTGTACTTGGGTTAATCAGTTTGATGAACAACAAGAAGCATTTGATGATGATAATTGGGTTAAGCTATGGACAAGGAGCTAGAACAAACTGAGAAGAATAACAAATGGACTCTAGTACCCTGAACAGTAAATAAAAATGTGATAGGTACTAAGTGGGTTTTGAGGAACAAGTTGAATGAAGATGGTGTTGTAGTTTGCAACAAAGCTAGATTGGTTTGCAAAAGTTGTGCACAAGAAGAAGGAGAACATAATGGTGAGACTTTTGCACCAGTGGCTACACTATAAGGTGTCAGAACCTTACTGGCTTTTGTAGCTCATAAAGGATTCAAAGTATATTAGATGGATGTGAAATGTGCATTTCGAATGGAATATTGGAAGAAGTATACATTGAGCAGCCAGATGGTTATGCTTTGACTGATGAGGAATACATGGTATGTAAGTTGCATAAGGCATTATACGGATTAAAGTAAGCACCAAGAACATGGTATGAAAGGCTTCATTCACACCTAATGAAGATAGGATTTCAGAGAACTAGTGAAGCTAGCAACATATATCTCAAATCTAAAGGAGATAAAATACTGGTAAGTGAAGTGTTTGTAGATGATATCATATTTTGAGGGAATGATGACATGAGGAATGACTTTGCAAATGAAATGAAAAGTGAGTTTGAAATGTCTCTGGTAGGAGAGATAAAAAATTTAATAGGTTTGCAAATACAACAAATGAAGAGAGGTATTTTCATCACACAGTTTAAGTATGTGAAAGAGATATTAAAAACATTTGGTATGAGTGACTGTAAACTAGTTGGGACACTAATGGTTACAGATTGTAAGTTGTCTAAGGAAGATTAGGCCACATCTATTGATGAGAAAGAGTATAGGTCAATGATTCAAAAATTTCACTATGTTATTCATAGCAGATCGGATATAGCTCATGCAGTTGGTGTAGTTGCAAGATTTTAGAGGAATCTAAAGGAAACACATTTGATAGCAACCAAGAGGATTTTTGAGATATTTGAAAAGTACTGTTGACTATGGATTATGGTATCCATATGAAGGAAAATTTGATTTGAAGGTGTACATAGATGCAGATTGGGAAGGTAATGTTGATGACCAAAAAATCACAATCGATGGAGCATTATTTTTTGGAGGAAGACTTGTTTCATGGAGTAGCAAGAAGCAGAGTTGTATTTCATAGTCTACTATTGAAGCTGAGTATGTTGCAACTTATATGAATTGTACCTAGGCTATCAGGATGAGGCACATTTTGGAAGGTTTTAAGATGAAGTTTATAGAACCTGTAAAGATCTTATGTGACAATACCAGTGCCATAAATATTTCAAGGAACCCTATCTTGCACGCACAAACCAAGCACATTGAATTGAAGTATCATTTCTTGAGGGAAAATGTGCAGAGTAAAAATGTGATCTTAGAGCATGTTTCTAATAAGGAACATCTTGTAGATATCTTTACTAAACCTTTTCCTAAGACTACTTTTGAGTATCTTAGAATTCAGCTAGGGGTTGTACCCCTGCATGAGGTAAATTGAGCATGATGTAGATTACATCAGTCCCGAAGCTACTTGCAGAATTTTATAGCAGGATTGGTGTAGAAGTGGAGTTGTTCCATAGGGGGAGCATCAAGTTGCAGGTTGTTGATGCTACATAGTGAAGTTTTACATTGCATGTTTTACTTTCACTTTGGTATTGTTGTCAAAGGGGGAGAATAACTATTTGATTTTTATGAGAAGAATTGTATGATTGACAAATGAAAGATGTACCACCAGCTAGTAACTAAAGACAAATTGAAGACAAGCTAAAGACATAGAGAGTACATGGTAAAATGTAAACCAAGATTCGTATTCACAATAACAGCAATCAATGATATTGATAAAATATATTGCCATCAATGCCAAAGGGGGAGATTTTTGGCATTTGCATGAATATTGCATTAATAATTTATTATATTGTGATTGATGTCAATTAGCTGGTAATGATGTTGTTTTATTAATGTTTTTGAAACCGGTAGAAAGAGCTAGTGAAAAGAAACTGTAACTGGTAGGTAAGTATGTGGAGTGAACCAGTATTGCTAAGTATTGGAGAGTTAAACCGGTAAACCCTACCTGTTATTTTGATAAACCCTAACCGATTAAGTTTGGTGAACTAGTTATATCGGTTATGATCTGATGATGAACAGTAATTATTATGACACATATGCATATTGTATGAAGAGGGTTTCAAAGTGATTTTTGCACGTTGAGGTAACAGTTTTTTGTCTTGGGAATGAGAAAGTATACTGCATGTAATGCAAAGCATGTGATGAGTTTCTAAGTTTGACAAAGCAGTGATCACAGGGCGGTCAAGGCTTTCTTGAATGATGTATAGAGATTGTTATGTAATCCAATAGTCATACTTGAACCCACTTCTTTGTAATCTCTATAAGAATTAGGTTTTTGTTGTGTTACTGACCTAATTGATTTGTTTATAAGGTCAATGAGTTGTTTAGTTGAAGTGTTGGCAAATTTGAATTGAGTGTGTGGTTACCGAACTGGATGATGTATTTGTAGTTTGAGTAAAAGGAAGATAGGAGAATGAAAAGTATCTGAACAAGCAAGTGTAGCACTATTTTAACAGATCAACAAACTCCTGTTGTTTTCTAGCAATTATAGCAGATAAATCTCCTAACCGAGTAAGCTCTAACAAGCTTGATGTTATTCAAATCCTCTAACAAGGTGATCCATTAGCTTGGATTCTAAATCCTTTACCAGGGTTACTCCTCACAGGGTATTGCTTCTAACAAGGCATTATAGTCAATCCCTTAATTGGGTCGTCCCTAACA
Source organism: Cryptomeria japonica (assembly GCF_030272615.1). Taxonomy (NCBI): domain Eukaryota; kingdom Viridiplantae; phylum Streptophyta; class Pinopsida; order Cupressales; family Cupressaceae; genus Cryptomeria; species Cryptomeria japonica. The sequence goes on along the minus strand of NC_081411.1, from coordinate 708,829,474 downwards.
GGATTGGTTCTTAAAAAGACTTTTTGTAAAGCTTGAACAAGCTTGGCTTCTAATAGGGTGAACTTGATAAGAGTTCAAAATTCTTGTGAGTATCATCTCACCATGGTTTTTCCCATTTGGTTTTCCACACCAAAAATATTGTGTCAAGTGGTGTATATTTTTGTGGTTATGTTTTTATGGTTGATTTTCTTAACTACTTAATCCACTTTGATATGTCATGATAATCGGCAGCAATATGAATTTTTACTTATATCACTAAAAGCATTTGGATATTTTTTACAAGTTGTTTACTGTTATCTGTTGTAACAGTCAACCGGTTTAGCTTGATAGTTTTTATCTTGATAGTGATATTGCATTGATAGTTCTAAGTTTACTTTGAGAGTTTGATTTTGAGATTTGTGAAGTTTTATCAGTTTTTCTATCTACTGTTTTGCCCCCCCTCTCATTAGTTGACCGGATCCTTGTTCTTTCATCATACCATCATGCTTTGTGTTTTGGTATGATATTTCTTTGATGCATTTTGTCAATACTTCTTGCACTTCTCTTCATCTCCACATAGGCAAGGTTTTGGAAATTGACTTTGGTCCTTTTTGACATATCTGATCAAAAGCTTTTAAATTCATTCTAACATGTCTTTTGTGTGCAACCCACTATTATTTCATTTTGATCCATGAAATGACACCTTCCTGAGGTATTCTCTCAAAGAATGTGCTGGTTTGTAATTCAACATTTTGCATGCAACATCTCTACATACCGCTTCAATCTGTTAGACACATATCCAATAATCACTACAACATAAAACCTGCGTATGAAGGGTGGTTGCAACACAATTTTGGCTTTGTGTCTATCCTGCTATCATCCATTTCATTTCTCGAGATGATATCTTTTGGAGTTACCATGTCAAATATTTACATGCCTCAATGGAGGCCTATACACTATTCCAAATATTTCATTTTGGTAGGGATGGAGAGAACACTATCATTGTTAAATATATTTTCTTGAAGACTTGCGATGGTTGTGTCCCACATGATGAAATATTTTTGTGTCATTAAAGCATTACGTAAAACAATTCACTCACATTCTCTACACTTTTTCCATTTTGCATTCATGTCTACATAGATCATTTCCAACTATAATATCAAATAAGAATATTCATACCAATGCATTTTGATGGATGTTCATGACCTCTTCCAAAGCTCTCACTTTGATGTAGGGAGAAAAGTTGGTGGAAAATATATGTCATTTGGCTTTACTTGTGTCAATTACATTGTGTCAAAGATTTTCTAAGATTTTTCAACCAAAACATCTTGTGCATAGTTTGGAATCACTGCAGTATTAAAACACCTCTCCCTTCTATGTTTTGCATGCATGTTGACTTTTGGAAATTGCAACTGCAACATTGGTTAAAAATTATTATTCTTTCACAGATGTTTGTAACCTGTCTAGAACTCCTATCACCATAGGTGTTTGCAGGAGGGTGCTAGTTGTGGATTTTGGCTTCACATCAGTCGATTGCATTTTCTTGAAATTTTTTAAAGCCTTTTCAACAAACTATTTTTGTACATATTGTGCAACCATAGCATGGCATGAGATCAGATTTCTTAGAGACTGTATCAAAAACCTCTCATATGCCTTGTTTATGGTTCGACATTTTGCTAGAACTTGAAAGTTCTTAGACACAATTTCAATAATCTTTTATGCATATCCTATGATTATTGTGAATCATGATATGACATCCCATTCAGTAAAACAATACAGTATGTTCCCTATGATTTCCCCTCTATGTATTGCATGCATGTCGACTAGAGTACATCCAACTACAATATCTGATAGATATCTTCCTTTTATCGTGCTTTGATGGATAGATTTTCAAAATTACTATCACTGTATGCATTAGAGGTATTTATTGTGTCACGGTTGAAGCTTCTTCTATCGTCCCTCTATCCATTATGCTTTGATGAATGTCCTTACGATTCCATTATTGTGCAAGTAGGGAGGTTGATGAAAAAAGTTGTAGAACCTTTACACTCACCAAATGCATTTGCTTCTAAGAATATTTTGACCAAATCCATTTTGTGCAAGTTCATTGTTACAATGTCATTGTAGTGATCCATATTTTGCTTGAAAGTTTCTAAAGTGTTTTTGCCAAGTTCATTTTGCCTATGATTATGATATCTCTTTTGTAGAATAGGTAGTTATTGTTAGGGTTCCCACAGATATTGAGAGGGGGGGGTGAATCAGTATCTGACCGGTAATGAGATTTTCTTAAAATAGAACATGCAGAACATAAAGTAACAGTATACCAGTATGCAAGAATTAATGTAAATAATAGAATCAAAAACATCCACATGAAAAGAACACCATAACACAAGATGTTTAACGAGGAAACCCGGTGTGGGAAAAACCTTGGTGGGATTTGTGACCCACAATATTCACTTACCGACCAATAAGAGAATATTACTTACAATAGGGGCCTGCACATGCAGGAAGGCCAACTGCCTAGAGCACACTGCTCAATAAGAAGTCACACTGACTTACAATGAGGATTATGCAAATCCAATGATCTGTACTGCTTTACAATAGCATCTTCAATGCCAGATTTAGTACCAGTTATTGCTCTATTCTTTACATATACCCTTGACCTACAATTCACATATTAGGTCTGCCTTATAATTTTCTTTATGCTTCCTATCCATATCCTACAAATGACTACAATGATCTCTTTTATATACAAGAGTCATTTTACAATTTGCCAAGTTGGCTTACAATAATAAACAAAATATTACATATCAAAAATCTTGTCAGCCTTTGTGCTGGTATACATGTTCTCTTCTGTGTCGGTGTACATCTTTTATGCCGATGCCAGTGTAGATTGATCTTGCTGATGTCGGTGCACTATCTTGTTTGAATAATGCTTTGCCAGTATAATGTCTTGCCGGTGCCATAGGAATGCAAGGTTGCCATCAATGACAAAACCTTCAATCACATACAATGTCTCATTAGAGTGTCCATATGCCAACAATCTCCCCCTTTGGCATTGATGGCAACACTCATGAGAAATTTCAAAAGGATATCCAAAAATGTGTAGACCAAAAATGTTACCAAAAATGTGAGAACTCCCCCTGAGCATATGGTCCCTGTGTTTTTAAATTTTCTCATCCTACTACTCCCCCTTTGGCATCAATGACAAAGGTTAGTAGAGTTTGTAGTTGTACCAATCCGTAACCTCAACCTTGTAGTTGGGTAGTTATTATCTGAAGAAGATCTCCCAAAATTAAGTTTATGCCATCCATAAACTTCTTACTGTCTTTTATTGTTGTCTCAGTTCTATTTACTGTACTAGTGAGATACTACAAGTGCTCTGCCGATGTTTTGCTTCCCTGTGTTAGTGCCTCTAAGATTTCCTTCTGTAGAGATGCTAAATAGTCCAATCTTGGACTTAGTTTAGATCTCAAGAGTTTTGCCTTGTTTATTATTTTCTCTTTTTCTCTTTCCAATTTGAGTACTTCTTCCTCAAAATTTGTTATCTTTTCCTCAAAATCTGATAATGTATCAGGTGAGTTAACAAAATTATCTGCAAGTTTATTGATCTCTTCCTATACCTTGCTCATCTTTTTGTCTACATCTATCGTCAAAAAGATTGTCTTACAGGTGTCTTTGTACAGAGTTTTGTACTCTTTCAATAAATTGCACAGTTCTAGTAGAAGTGTGTCAAATTCCCTATTACACTTCTTTATTCCTTCCTCAAAGAATTTCTGTTTCTCTTTTTCTACATTTTCCTTTACAATTTCTACCTTTGTTTGCTCAAAATTTACAGAAATATATTTACAAAGTGTATCCAACTGGCCTAAAGAATCTTTATTGTTTATATTACAATTAGGAGCTATTGATTTCAAAAATGGAATTGAATCATCTATTGCTTTATAAGCTTGTGAGCTATAATTAGTTATTTTCTTGATAGATTCAAGTAATACCTCAGTCACATTTGATGGTGACCCAACAAACTGAGTGCCGGTGGAAGTGACCATGCTAGTATTGACCTCTAGTAGGTCTGTTTGTGTCTCCATCTCTTTAAGCGCTGGTTTTCCTGCATCATTTCTTACCGGTGGCATCTGTTCTGGAGCCTTTAGCTCTATTGGTTGCTTTGCTTGTGTTTCAGATTCCATCTTTTTCTTTGTATCTACTGTCAGTTGCTCTATGTTTCCTATTACTAGAGGCTCTTTGGATATACTTGATTTATCTATTGTATCCTTATCTACCACTATGTTGATCTTTTGAGTATCAACATTCACAGTATATAGGACTTCAGGATTAGGGTTATTATCCTCTGTATCCATACTCTCAGCTGCCGGTTTATCTTCAATGGTTGTTGTTTTTACCGGTGGAGTATTTAGAGGAGGTGGGGGTAAGTTGTCTCTAAGCTTAATACTTGGTGGTCCACCAACTTTACCTTTCCCTTTGTCCTTCTGATATACCAAAATGGGCTTAGGATTCCTATATTCTTCTTGTTTTTATTTTTCAACCAAGAATATATCCCAACCATTTTCTGTTTCCTTTGAAACCTCTATAACTCTACCTGTCATCAATGAAATTTGCCAGTGTGCAGTGGAAAAAACTGTCTGGTTGGCCTGAGCTATCAGATCATCAATTTCCTTAGGTGAGTTAACTGGGTATACTGCAAGTAGTTTTTCTATTTTAATTTTCTTATCCAATTCAATTATTCCTTGCCTTTTGGCCTCAAGTCTTTTATATAGTTCATTAGGAATTTCATTTAAGACTTGCAACAAAAACTTTATATACATGTCCATGTGTAATATAACACTCTCCTCAACTTGTCCTTTCTCATCATCTGATAGGGTGTCATAGATTTTCCCTATGTTTTTCAATTTACCTTCCTCTGTGATCTCATTCAGTAATATATCAAGAGGGGCCAAGTCAGTGTTTGTCTTTTTCTTCCTTTTGGGTGTCAGCTTCCTCTTAGGTGTGACCTTTCTAACTGGAGATCTCATGGCTTGTTGCTTCTGTCTTGTCCTTCTAGGTGAAGGAGTGGTTATCGGTGAGGGGTCTCTTTTCCTAACAACTCTTTTAAAAGTTGCTGGCATATCTCCTTCTGAGGAAGTACCTACCAGTGATAGATGAATTTTAGGTTGTTGGGTTGCTAACTCATCTTTAGTTATGCCGGTTTTCTTTAATACATGTTCCTTTATGGCTTTTGCTTGTCTAGATCCTTTTCTCACAAATGCCTCAACATTTTTCACTCTCTTCTTAGATTGAATTTGACTTTCTATGGTCTCAACACTACCAAATACTTCTTCCTTTGGTTCATTGGGGGCTTCCAGAAGTGCTTTGGCATAAGTTTCCACTATGTGGTCATCTATTTCATACCCCATCTCTGTTACTTAGATTGTCCTTGGGATGACTGCTTCCATCTAGATCTCATCCTTTTTTATTACAAAACATATATCATCTTTGTATTTGTTGACAATTTCCTATGATAGTCTGATTCTTTTGTTCATTCTGACCTTTAGTGCTTGAAAATACTCATTGATATTCTTTTCCTTGTTTTCACCCATGTTGTTGAATAAGTCTGATAATTATTTTCCTATCGATATGTCGAATCCAAAATCCTTGTTGCCTATACTGGGAGCCTATTTGGTTATATGTAGCATTAAGCATACAAGTAAATTTCCAAACCTAAATGTTCCTTTCTTATCTTTCTTGATTTTTCCTAGGTTATCATTCAATTCATCTTTTAACCATTCACAAACATCAATTTTCACATTGTCCTTAACCATGTCATAAGAACTCTTTATGCATAAACTGGAAACTGAGTTAAGCCTATTAGCATGAGTTGCTTTGTACCCTAAAATCATGCTAATGAATCTCACATTTGTATCAGTTACATCATTAACCCTCAATGATCTCTTGTCAGATGTTGCATCAGTTAACTTCATTACTAGGTTATTGGAGACCTTCTTAGTTTTGTTAGGTCTATTACCAGTGGAAGGTAACCCTATTACTACTTTCACAGCTTCCTTTGTAATTTTGTGCACTGAATCAAGCCAAAAGAATGAACCATGTACCCTGCTTAAAACTATCCTAATCACTTCCTTGGGAAATTCAGGAATGCAGAGGATTTCAGTGAATCCTAGGGTTTCAACAACTTTATGTTCAGGTTTCACATTTTCAGAATTGTAACATATAACAGTCTTATACATGTTTTTGATTTCTTCATCACCTAATTCCTCTATGTTGCAATGAATATACATTCTAAGGTCTTCTGCATAAACAACACCTTTTGGAATTTGGGAAAAAGCACCTGTATTGTCATCTTTCTTAGCTACCTTGGGAACTAGCTCAAACATGGGCCTAGGGCATTTTATAACCTCGACTACTATAGGGTTTTCTATGAATTTAGGTGCAGAGGAGGATGCCATGATGATAAATACCTTTTTTTTTCTGCCTTTGAATGGATTGATTGCTGAAGTGCTTTGCCTCTTTGCTCGAAAATGCCTTAGCTCAGAAATCTTCATGCTCTCTAAAAGTTTGAATGTTTGGTGAAGTGAAATGGAGCCAAAACCTTATTTTATAAAGTCTTTTCTGCTACCTACCACATTAATTGCTTGCCGGTAATGTATTAGCTTAACTTTATTTGCCGGTAATGAATGATTTTCAACTTCTTTTCTCTAATCGAGGGAATAATAGCACATGTGTCATTAGATTGCGAAACCCTCAAGACAATTTTCTTCAATTTGATGAAGAACATCCTGTCGATGGAGCATTTGTTGGTTCTACCGGTGGAGGAGTATCCCCAATATTTATATCACCTTTTCTAATCCTTTGCTTTGAGAATTCTTTCTGAACCTTTTCAACCTTTTCTTTACCTTTCAAACTAGTACTTTTGTTGCCTACCGGTGTACCTTTACTTCTACAAAGTTTAGCAATATGACCAATCTTGTTACATGCATAACAAGTTACATTATTTTTCTGAATAGCTTTCCCATAACCTATGCCAGTTTGTGTTCTGCATTTATTTGATAAATGACCAAATCTTCCACAAACATAACATCTTACATTCATTCTGCAATTTTCAGAGTTATGACCAATTTTGTTGTATTTGGAGCATTGACTAGTGGGAGGATTGATGTTCTAATAATTCCTAGATCTACATTCATTTACCCTATGACCATATTTATTGTAGTTAAAGCATTTTCCATTGAATTTATAAGTATTAGAAGGTCTTACCGGTTTGCTGTGATCCTGGGTATTTGCAGTACCAGAGCTTTCTCCAACTTCAAATCCAATTCCAGAAGTGTCACCTTTGGGTTTTTGATTCTTCAATAAGGTACCAAGTTTTTCTGAGCTTTTCTTGAATTTTTCTTTGTGTTGATTTTTAGTTTCCAATTCCCTTTTCAAGATTTCTTCTTGTCTCATTAGTTCGTTCGAGTCATTCTGAGTATGCATCAGATCTGTTTTCAACATGTCATTTTCATAGCTAAGTCTTGTGTTCTCATTTGCTGCATCACTTAGTCTCCTGGTCAATTCTTCTTCATTCTTCTTTCTATCCTCAATCTCTTTGCAAAATCTCATAGTCATATCCTACATTTCATTTTTTGTTGTCATGATCTCTTGTTTCAATTTGCTTATCATATCACTTAGTGATTCCTTTTAATCATTCTCATTTTTGCAATTTTTCACAAAGTTCTCTTCTCTTATTTCTTGTAACAGTAAGATTTTCTTGAAGTGCCTGAATAATGTCCTGAGCTGCTTTTAAATCATCTTCTAATTTGATATTTTTCAACTTCTATGCATCATAGTCAGTAAGAGCTCCTTCAAGTTGCTTCATCAGATTTTCCATCTTTACCGGTGTCAAGATCTTCCTCAAGTTGTTAGGCTTTTGAAAATAGAGGACCAAGCTCTGATACCAATTGTTAGGGTTCCCACAGATACTGAGAGGGGGGGATGAATCCGTATCTGACCGGTAATGAGATTTTCTTAAAATAGAACATGCAGAACATAAAGTAACAGTATATCAGTATGCAAGAATTAATGTAAATAATAGAATCAAAAACATCCACATGAAAAGAACACCATAACACAAGATGTTTAACGAGGAAACCCGGTGCGGGAAAAACCTCGGTGGGATTTGTGACCCACAATATTCACTTATTGGCCAATAAGAGAATATTACTTACAATAGGGGCCTGCACATGTAGGAAGGCCAATTGCCTAGAGCACATTGCTCAATAAGAAGTCACACTGACTTACAATGAGGATTATGCAAATCCAATGATCTGTACTGCTTTACAATAGCATCTTCAATGCCAGATTCAGTACCGGTTCTTGCTTTGTTCTTTACATATACCCTTGACCTACAATTCGCATATTAGGTCTACCTTATAATTTTCTTTATGCTTCCTATCCATATCCTACAAATGAATACAATGATCTCTTTTATATGCAAGAGTCATTTTACAATTTGCCAAGTTGGCTTACAATAATAAACAAAATATTACATATCAAAAATCTTGTCAGCCTCTGTTCTGGTATACATGTTCTCTTCTGTGTTGGTGTACATCTTCTGTGCCAGTGCCATAGGATTGCAAGGTTGCCATCAATGACAAAACCTTCAATCACATAAAATGTCTCATTGGAGTGTCCATATTCCAACAGTTATAATAACTACTTTCTTGAGAAATCGGTTAGTTATAGTAAGTTCCTTCCTCTAGTGATCGACAACTTTTTCGTCTTTTGAAAAACCTCCAACATAGCCAACATGAACCTGTCAATTCCCAACAAGTGCTCCTCATTCAACGGATTGATGATCACCCACAACTCCATCGGTATTTTGTCCAACTTTCACAACTTGCCAATGCACTAGTTGGAATAACTAATTCTTTAATAAATGAGAATGCATCAACAACTTTTAAATCAATAATGCCTTGAGATTGAATACCTTTGCATCTTTGAAAGCTTGGCCAACTTGCCAATAAATGAGTGCATTTAGTATTTTTCCAAAGGAACTAACTCACCTAAAATTTAAGAGCTCAGTGCATTGACCATTTTGGATATATCAGCATCTTTGTAAACCAAAGCAACTTGTAGTTTACAACCAAAATTATTGAAGAGCTTAATGATTCTCCGCATCCCTTTTCTTTATTCTTCATTGGCATTTGAAATCACTTGAATCACACTTTGATGAATGGTTGTATCTTGTCATTCTTGAATTGATAGCAAAAATGATCATTAAAAAAATTGGAAATATAACATAGAACATTATTATGGTTATGAATTCCTTCTTCCAAATGCCTTTTCTCAAAATGTCCAGCTGTCAAATCTCCATGGAAAGTCTCTATATATATTTACAATAAATACATTTTGTGTATGTTCATGATCATTATCTTCTATGAGATGAGATATCTCCAAGATATTTTTTCAATCAATTTCATTGTTTTATTTTTTATTTTGGCAAACTATATCACCACTTTGCAAGGTCTTTGGCTAAGGTGACAAATCATTTTTGATATTGTGGTGAGACATTTAGCACTACAATATGACTAAGAGGTTATCGATTCAAGAAGATTAACATGAAAGTTCAAAATTTTCTAAGTCTAAGACTGGGGCTAATAGTTGGCTCTGATTGGGGACAAGGACTATAAGGGATGAAGGAGGAACCCAAAGGTTTTGCATATTATTAATGCCTTATCAATTGGGAAATAGAGTCAAGGAGAGGAGACAACAAAAGAGAAACCGACTGGAGAGACCAACCTCAAACCAAAAATGGGACAAACATAGCAAAAAATTCTAACTAAATATGTACATGGTAGGCAAAGCCTGCATGAAACTTCTCCAAGATTGTCATACAAAACCATTCATAGGCTGAGAAAAATAGGCACCTCTACAGAAAAGTGACGTCCACCTATGTAACACTTGTAAGTTTCTTGAGTTGAGTAGATTAACATGTATAAGATGAAAAATATATTTGAGTAGTGAGCCAAACAACCATCTCTCATCATAAATTTGCAGGCTCTCTTGAATCAAATTAGTACCACCTTGAACATTATTGGCAACTTTTCAAATCTTTTCAAGCATACCAATATCCTGTATTTGAAGATCCTTCTGATAGTTTAGATTAGAATAAATCAAGCCTTGAATTGGACATCCTTTATATAATTTGAGATGTGAAGAAGTTTGAGCTGGTACAAGTATTGAATCTTTTCCTTGGAAGCCAGATTCTGAAGAAATGCATTCATTTGAAAACAAAGGATTGATGTAGATGTTTTCACCATAGAAGGAATCATCATTTGGAACTTTCAAGCACCAATATGGGGTACAAACATCATGAGAGTTAACTTCATTGGCTTCCTTCATTAGATCATCCATTACCTCATTGCTTGCTTCACTATTGGCACAATTCCCAAAGCTATCCTCTAATATAGGTGAGTCTTCTTGATCTAAAAAATCAAAAAGTTGATCATTGTGAACTTTGAACTCTCCATAAGGAATAGATTGCACTTCCACCAAGGTTGATTCACCTACATAAATTTTACTTTCATAATTCTTTTCAAAATCCATATAGCCTTCTATATTGCCTTGACTCGGATTGTTCTCCATGACTTTCTTCACAAAATTTGAAAACTTCATATTCAGGTTGCATGTATGATAAAGATTGCATGCTTAGTGTTTCATCTTCTTTCACTTGGGGCTGATCTAGAAGTTCATCAATATCTTCAAAAGTAAAGGTCTCCAATTCTGAAGGAAAAGAAGATATCCACAAAATTTCACTTTTAGTTGCCTCTCCATTGGTCATGGTAATGAAAGGTTTCTCAGAGGTTACTGAAAGTTTGACATCATCAATGCTACTATCATCTCCATTGATTAGTCATGGAATAATAGGAATGCCTTCTCCACAAAGGAAGTTAGCATCTAGAGCATTGCAAAACCGATTGGGAATAAAGACTACTGGAAATTCATCTTTATGCATCCCTTCTTCACCATTCTCTTGATTCTTGGGCCGCATGCATGCCTGGAAAGCATTTGATACCTTTTCTTCAAGCACCTTGTTTTTAAATTGATGGAGGACTTCTTTCTTGTTGTGGTAATATTCATAATGCTCATGGCATACACAGATGCAATCTTCTTTTTCTTCATCACTCACTTCCTCTTGATCTTTCTTTTGACATGTATGCTTATGTGTTGATATAGCTTCATCTTCCTCAACACATGCATAATGTGATAGATCTTTTTCAAAACTTGGATCACAAGACATCTCATCAGTAATGTGCACATCTTCAAGAAAATAATTTTCTCCCACCTCTTTTTTTTCATTCATTTGCAATTTTTGAAGCAAGGAAGGATGCACTTTGTTAGGATCAAGTTGCCTATTAACATAAAAGCTTTTCAAAAATTAAACTTTTTCAGAATCATTAAGATCTTGATTTCTTTGAGCAACAAGTGAAATAGGAGAATCTTTTTCTTCATTAGTGTTGTTGTTTACCTCTAGTTAAGTGAATGATCATAAGCAAGAAAATCAATTTCTTTTCCATCCTTTTCTTTAATATCTTGCAACACTTGACACAAGGAGGGGTGAATCTTATCAAGAGTAAACTACATGCCACCATAATATCTCTTCAAGAATTCAACTTGTATGGGCTCATCAGGAATTTGCTTCTTTTGATATGAGTAGTCTTCATCATCACTTTTACTATCACTTTCCAACTTTCCTTTGTACCAAACCATTAATCTGAATTTGATCTTTTAGATAGAGTCATCAACCTTCATTTTGAAGAAGGTACCTTGAAATGTATAAGGAACAAAACACACTCGTATTTCACTCCCCACCAGAGTCACTAAAAATATGTTGGTAAATAGATTTATCACTGTGAATTATCCTTCAAAATTGACCCTGTTCACCCAAAGAGTAGTGACAAACATTCCAATAGTTGGAGAGATTGCAATCAAACTACAATCTTCCTCTGTGTTTGAGAGGGGTAGCTCCCTTGTATGATGGGGGGTTTTTAGGATTTTTGTGTACTTTTAACCTAAAAGTACGAAAAGGAAGGAAAACACAAAACTAATGAAAGTAGATAACATAAACCTCAATGGCAGATATATGAATACACACTAAGATTCAACAAATGATGACATATACAAAGGGGGTTCAAGCACAAAATAAGTTTTAACTTGCAATGATGATGAAAGGAGGGTGACATATCTCAACATATGAAGAGATGGGTAACTCCCGCACATCCAAACTAAAATACCAAACCTTGATTGTGTTCCATTACATTAATTGCATGAATTATAAGCATTACAATAGATGACAAATGATTTGCACATAGACAAAGATATCACTAATTTGACATATGAAAAAATAGCAATAATAACTCATGAAGAACATATAGAACATACGAACTAAATGCACATCCTTTTTTATTTTCATGAAATTATACAATTTCAAAAACTCTTTTCTACAAAGTGTAAACACAAAAGTCATCAATCTATTTCTTTGAAAATTTCTCCACATTCTTCCCCTTTGTAAGTCTCTGTTTCTTATAAATGAATTGGCCTTGTTTTTATAGGCATCCTACAATAACTACCTTGATAACCAACTCATAACCACTTTGAAAAACCACCTTAAGTAACTACTTAGGATAACTCCCTAGATAATCCACTTAGGATAACTACCTAAGTGACTACTTCTAGTAACTACTTTTTGGAAACAAGTTAGGATAACTAACTTTTACAATAGTATGGTTCAAATTATAAGTTGTGTTACACTAGATGACATAGGCACTTTTACAATAAAACAACTTGAAACTTATAACTTACAAGTTAGGACCAATGTAAGGTGCTTATCCATCTTCATATTCTTCGTTGATCTTTGTGACTGTCTCCTCATCTAGTAATCTTTATTGACATAAAGAATTAGTTTTCGTCAACAAATTTTATTCAAGTACATGTGTGGTTCAACTATTTGATTACGCATCTTTTGCTTCCATGAATACACCTTCTTCAAGAAATCAATGAGTCTTGCATCAATATGACTAACTTTATTTCAAAATATTGTATATTTTATTCACATTTCCCCATAACCATCTTGACATGACATTAAGTGAGAAGAGTTGAATTTCTTCACTAAATGATAAATTTATATACATCTATACATTCTTTGTCGTGGCGATATTTTTATGATCAGAACATTCTTGTAGAAAGAATCTCAAGTGATATGCTCCTTAAGTGTAGCATAAAGCATATTGAAATGTCATTCATTTGAGCTAATAATGTATCAAATATTAAATCACAAGATCACCAATCTCATCAATAGTATCAACAATACTGCAATGACAAACAGTCATGATTGTATTCTTGTTAACATGGCACCTTGAGTAGCATGTCCATAATTAATATTGAGAGCATTTTTGAGCCATTTTGTGCCTTAAAAAGAAAATATGTTCATTGGAATCATCTCCCACAATGGTATCCCTATTGCCTTTATTTTTAAAGATGATGCTCTATGTTTTGGTATGATATTTCTTTCATGCATTCTGTCAACACTTCTTGCACTTCTCGTCATCTCCACATTGGCAAGGTGACTTTGGGCGTATTTGACATATCTGCTCAAAAAATTTAAATTCATTCTAACATGTCTTTTGTGTGCAACCTACTATTATTTCATTTTGCTCCATGAAATTACACCTTCTTGAGGCATCCTGTCAAAGTATCTATTGGTGTATAGTGTAAGAAACCTCTCATAGAGAAAGAGGGAGAGAGGGAGAGAGAGGGGGTGGAGGGAAGGAGACTGAGATAGAGAAAAAGTGAGAGAAGGAGATAGAGAAAGAGGGATAGAAGGAGATAGAGAATTGGGGAGAGAGGGAGATAGGTATAAAAATAGGGAAAGAGAGAGAGAGAGGGGGGGGGGAGAGAGGGAGAGAGATTGAGAAAGAGTGAGAGAGAGAGAGAGAGGGAGAGCGAGGAAGAGAGAGAGAAAGAGGGAGAGAGGGAGAGAGAGGTAGAGAGAGAAAGAGGGAGAGAGATTGAGAAAGAGGAAGAGAGGGAGAGTGATAGAGAAAGAGGGAGAGAGATAGAGAAAGAGGGAGAAGAGGAGATAGAGAAAGAGGGAGAGAGGGAGATAGATAATGAGGGAGAGAGGGAGATAGATAGAAAAAGAGGGGGGGAGAGAGAGAGAGGGAGAGAGAGAGGGAGAGAGGGAGAGAGATAGAGAAATAGGGAGAGGGACATAGAGAAAGTGGGAGAGAGAGAGGGATCTTATGGGGTTGTAAGGGGCCTCACATGTCTTAGAATACCATATGACCCCTTAGGACACAATTAAGACATCATATTTCCCTATGGGGTCATGTTGTGTACTAGGATGTTGAAAGCGGTCATGGTGTATCTTGAGGGGTCATATGGTGTCCTAAGGGTATGGTGTCATTAGGGGTCATATGGCCCCTTTTAACATCCTAGTACATGACATGACCCCTAATGACACTGTATGGCCCCTCAGGACACCATATGGCCTCTTAGGACAATATGATGTCCTAATGGGTCATATGAGGTAATTAGGGGTTAGATGGAGTCATTAGGGGTCATATGAGGTATTAAGGGGCCACACATGTGTTAGAACACCATATGACCCCTTGGGATACCACAAGACCCATTAGGACATCATATTGTCCTAAGGGGTCATATGGTGTCATAAGGGGTCATGTCGTGTACTAAGATGTTAAAATGAGTCATGTCATGTACTATGAATATAGAGAATGATGGATAGAGGGAGAGAGAGAGAGAGAGAGAGAGAGAGAGAGAGAGAGAGAGAGAGAGGGATTGAGAAATAGGAAGATAGGGAGAGAGATAGAGAAAGAGGGAGAGAGGGTGAGAGAGAGAGAGAAAGAGGGGGGGTGGAGGGAAGGAGAGTGAGATAGAGAAAGTGAGAGAGAGGGATAGAGAAAGAGGGAGAGTAGGAGATAGATAATGAGGGAGAGGAGGAAATAGAATAGGCAAAGGGAGATAGATAGAGAACATGGGATAAATGGAGAGAAAGGAAGAGAGATAGAGAAAGAGGGAGAGGAGGAGATAGAGAGAGAGTGGGTGAAGGAGATAGAGAATGGGGGGGAGAGGGAGAGAGATAGAAAAAGGAGAGAGAGAGAGGGAGAGGGAGAGGGAGAGAGGGAGAGAGATTGAGAAAGAGGGAAAGAGGGAGAGAGATAGAGAAAGAGGGAGGGAGATAGAGAAAGTGGGAGAGAGATAGGGGAGTCTTATGGGGTCCTAAGGGGCCTCACATTTGTTACAATACCATATGATCCCTTAGGACACCATTAAGACATAATATTTCCCTAAGAGGTCATATGGTGTCATAAGGGGTGACTTCATTTACTAGGGTATTAAAAGGGGTCAAATGGTTTCTTGAGGGGTCATATGGTGTCCAAAGCGGTCATATGGTGTCATTAGGGGTCATATGACCCCTTTTAACATCCTAGTACATGCCATGACCTCTAATGACACCATATGACCCCTTACAACAGTATGATGTCCTAATGGGTCATATGGTGTCGATAGGGGTCATATGGGGTTGTTGGGGTCATATAGTGTCCTAAGGTTGGGTCATATGGTGTCATTAGGGGTCATATGAGGTCTTAAGGGGCCATGCATTTGATAGAACACCATATGACCCCTTAGTACACCACATGACCCATTAGGACATCATATTGTTGTAGAAACCTAAAATTAATTAAACTAATATTTAATTAATTTAAGCCTTTCCACATAATTAATTTGATTAATTGTGTTAGTCCTCTTCCTCTTAAAATTAATTAAATCTTATTTAATTAATTTTATCATTGTAACCTTACAATTAATTTATCAAAAAATTAATTATTCCCCATTCTTCTAAAATCATTTCAAATATCATTTATTTTTTCTAAACCTTGCTTAGTGTGGAGAAATGCCTTTATGGAAAATCTCTTGAATCTCTAACCTTTTCCTTTCAATCCTCTCCTCCTCTTTCTTTCAATCCTAGCCCTTCATCACAAAATCAATCTTGGCCCTCTATTTTGGCCTCCTCCAATCTATAAATTGGAGTCTCCTCTCCTCACAAATCATCTATTTTTCATACATTCTTATGTTGACCATTTGATCCCATATCCACTTTTCATCTAATCTTATGTTGTCCATTTGAGATCCAAAATCATCCATCATGTCATCATAATGCCCAAATATTCCCTCATCTAAACCAAATCCCTCTCATCCATCATCATCATTCAAGTACAATACAAATCTAATCTTGTTGTGTAGTGAAGAGCAATCCACAATCTACCATCAAAGGAGCAAATCAGGTAGAGCAACAAGGATGCCTCTACTTCATCAAATCAATCTGAAGGAGAAGGCAAAATAGAAAGCTAAAAATGGTATATTTTGTGTTTTAAATGTTTATTTGAATACTTGTCATTTATCCTACCTTGTATGTTTTCACCCTCTTCATTTTGGAATGCCCGATGGGACCCACCATTGTTACTAATAAAAAAAATTGAGTTTTTGTGATTTTTAGCTCACAGGTAGCGGTTCAAAGCCTCCATCTGCAAAAGCATGTTTCCACTTGGCTGTTTCAATGTCACCGCAAAGGAACAACGCATGCACGAACAATTTAAAAAATTTAACCCACCTTTTTTGCAGGTCACTGTCATTCATAGCCTCTACTATCCCATGACATTTTTGCCTAGTGTCTTTTGACACTTAGTTCTAGAGCTTAAATTTTAATTTTCTTGTTTTCTTTTAAGCTTTAAAAAAAAACATTTTAAAAAGGCATAAAAATAACCCAAAAAAAAAAAACTTAGGTTAGTTGGTTTTCTGTTTTAATCAAATTTTCAAAGCAATTAGTTAGTTCACATATTACATGCAGATTAGTTCTTGCATAGAAACATCAACATCTATTCTTTTTTTTAGTGTTTGTGTTGAAGCAAAGCTTGCCTGGATTTTCAAAATTTAAAATTTAAAAATCTTGAATTTCAGTTAGGTAGCTTCATTTAATTTAGTTAAATCAATGTATATAAAGACACATCGACGTTTGCATTTAGAATCAACTCATCCATTGTAAGCCTTTTAAACTCAAAATTTATAAATTTATAAATTCTACAATTTCTTGCTTTTCTACTTGATAGCTTGGCACATGTTCCTTCAATGTCTGCACAAGAATTGCAACGTCTACGCTTGTGCATCAACACCTACATTGTATCCTTAAAATTTTTGGATTATTGATCAAATTTTGAGCTTTTTGAGATTATTTCGTTTGTCCAAGGCATAATTCTAAACTACTAATTGTTTTCCTATAGCACGCTTGTCGAAAACATTGTTCTCCCACTAGATTATGTTGTTTTGTTTGCAATTTAGTTAGAAACTTTTTAACATGTGGGACTAAAATGAACATGTATTGTATATGTTTGGTGTGATTCCACAGTTAGTGTTGGGTGGACCCACTATTTCACTCAAGTATCCTTTCCCCTCACCTTTGTGGACCTTGGGTGTAAGAGAAAGAGTGATCAACAACGCTCCTATTTTGTTTTTGTAGTAGAGGGGTACTTCTTGATTAGGGATTTCATCACCCCACAAGGATACTTTGAATTGGGACACGTTAGGGATATCAACTCTCCTAGCGTGATCTTGATTGGGTTTTTTCAAGATGCTATATAAATAAGTTGTTTAGGCAGATGAGGTGCTGAGTGAATTCGACGTATGTGGAGGCCCTCCCTGCACCGATAAGTTGAGTTAGAGCCTTAGGTGGCTTTCTTCAAGAATTCATCGTTGGATTGGTGATCCTTAAAAAACTACACTAGATACCAGTTTTAGTAGCCAAAATCCTATGTTTGATAGTGTAGGTGATGTGGATCATACCCTGAAGTTACCTCTCATGTACTTTCTTGGGATGAGACAGGATTTCCCCATATCATAGATCCTTGGATCTTTGGGGTAAGAGAATTTGATATGCTGAAGAAGTGAGTACATTGTAAGGGGGATCCAGTGCTACTAGAATCTCTATATGTCCACCTATTTGACATATCTCTTTGTGTGAGAGGCCTATCAAATGGTTTCCACTTTCTATCCTAAGTCATATGTTTTATGTGTGTCATCATTTGTGTAAAACTAGTGAAATTTTGTTTGGGATAATCGAGGCTCCCAATCACTTTTTCACTTGTTATCAAGCATTACCCTTGGCTAATGTGTCTTCATTGGCTAATATTCTCTTGCCAAGAGTAGACAAAATGAAGCATCTTTCCAAATTTGATCAAGTTTAACCAAATTCCATTAAAAAAAATTGCATTCAAAACTATCAAATTGTCCTTCAACATCTCCGCCTTGTCAAGCATTCAAAATCAACATCTCCACTCTACTAGTTCAATGTTGCCGTCTTGCTTTAATCTCTCCACCTAAGTCAAATCTCTAATCAATTTTCATCCATCCGAACATTCATCAATCCCCAACTAATATCTCTATCCAACCATCTATCCAGTCTTGGGTAACCTTCCCCTTCTTCTGCCTCTCATCAATTCCTCCTCTCATAATCATTTATATTCCATCCTTAAGGACTTAGCACATCAACATAATCAAATCTCCAAAATCCCAATCAATCCTAATAAATCCTAATTAATCCAATCAACCTCATCCTAAGGTCAACACTTTGTGAAGGTTTAATTAAGCCATTTATCTTCAATTAATCAATCAATCAATTGGCTCTTGTACTTGGGAAAGAATCTCCCCCAAGTACCTTTTCTTAATTATTTTGGGTTGATCAAAAACCCAATCCTTTTTCCCTATTTTTCTTAGGAATGTAAGGCAATCCTATGTAGAAGAAGGCTTAATCAATTAATCCTAATCCAAAGGTCTAAGTTTTACCTAGCTTGGTTGTTACCTTTCTTGTGGTCCACATCATTAATCCCTACTAGAGTCCTAATCCAAGGGCTTAGGTGTCATCCTAATCAACATAAATCTTGTCCTAATCCAAGGATCAATCCAATCCAATCAAATCAAACCCAATCCAATCCAATCAAATCAAATCCAATCCAATCAATCCTTAGTCCAATCTGAATTTGCTAAGTCCTAATCCTCATCTTCATCTAGCATCATCTCATCACTTTTCTCAATCAAGTCTATCCATCCAATTCTAAATTATCTTCCCATTCTCTTAATCTTGAGGTTACCCTTGCATTTCCCAAAAGCAAAGGTTGGTTGTTCAAAACTCACATTCAAACATCATGGGTTGGTTTTAGGAAATGCTCATGGAAGTTCAAGGATCACCCTACCAACCATGCCCATACAGCTCATACATGTGTCAAAGCTATCCAACTTACACCTATTCATGTCTCCCACCTGAAACCACTTACCAATTCAATCCCAATTCATATCACATTCCTTATCCTTCCCCTACTTTTGATAAGGGAAGTCCATCTTATTCCCCATCCATGTTTTCATTTTATCCCCCGTCCACATCCGAATCAAATCCTCCATCTAACACTAAACATCCACATAATCCTCATCGTCCAAAATCCAAATCATCCCCATCCTCCAAGTCCTTTCTCCATAATTTTATCAAATAAATATTAGCAAAGGAGACAAAATCCCTATCTCAAAACAAAGTTTCCCAATCTCCCTGATTCCTCCATCTACCTCCATCCCTTGCAAATCAATACAACCCTCAATCCACTAATCTTCATGAGACTATCATCCCTCCATCTACCCAAATTGAAGAATTCATATCCTCTGACATCAAACCATCCCCACAACCCCAAACATGTCAAGAGCTTGTTCCAAAGTATGCTAGTATAGATCCCTCTCCACCTCAAGATCCAAACATCCCTCCATCTCATGATTCTTCTCCATCTCAAAATCCATGTCTACCCCCCACTCCACTCTATTTGAAGAAAAATAAATTCCTCCATCCAATGATCCCCTTCCATCTCAAGATCCAATCATCCCTTCCACTTCATCACATGATCCTATCCCAAGTAAAGATCAAAGTATTCCTTCATCTCCATGTCATGATACCAATCCATCTCATGATCCTAATATTCCTCCTATTCCCCCACATGATCCTAATCCCCCACAAGATCCCGATCCTACACAATATCCCATCACCCCCATCCAAGATATCCATGGATCCCATACCTATAGATTTTACTCTTCCACCTACATCCATTCCGATTTCCTCCAGGAACTTACAATCCCCCCTATATCCCATCCCCCTCAAAATGGACTCACATCTTGTTTCCAAAATAATAAGTATCCAATTGGAAAAGGAATTAGTGAAAAAATGAATTATCAAGGCAAAGGGTTAGGCCTTCATGAAAAAGGCATATTGGAACCCCTTCAAGTCAAATAAAATGATGGTCTATATGGCCTTGGGTACAAAGATCATGCTCAGGATGTTGGTATACCTTTCATCTCTCCTAAATCCAAAATCCCTTTGCATAAAACAAAATCATACCATCCCCCATCTTCCAAATCCATTTTGGGTCCTTATATCCTAAATTCCATTCCTTCCTCATCCACATCTAGTTTGGGTCCTTTCACATCAAGGATAGACCTCCATCTCTCCCATCCATCTTGGCTCCTTACATCCCTCCATCCACCACTCCATCACCTCAAATGATCCCTAAGAAAGATCAACAAAGGCACACATCCTTGAATTCCTTCCAAAATTCTCCCTCCATCATCCCATCCATAAAACCTCCAATTCATCCATCCTCATACACCTATACCTTTTCTACTAGAAGAAATTTGGATGCCAAAGCTAAAATAGATACAACCAAAAATCCACAAAAATCCAAGGATCAACATGCCCCATCAAAAAGACATGTTCAGGAAAAGAAAAATATGATCCAAAAGAAAGGAAAATCCAAAAGGTCACAAAGGCCCAAAAAGAAATAATCAAAAACCATGATGAAACTTGGTAAACAAGCATCATGTGTAATCCCCCTTCCCCTTGTAGTCTACACTTGGGGGAAAGCTTCATCTATGCCATCTTGCCATCCACATCTTCCATATTCCTTATCCATTATTTGCATCCTATCTAAGTCCCTCCTCATTTCCTCTCTTTTATCTTGACTATCCCATCCATATCATCCATCTATCCTATCCATATCCCCCATTTCATATTCCTCATCCTATCTAACCCCATCCTTCCTACCATTAGTCTTGATCATGCTAGAGGGAAAATAATGTATATGCATGCTTTGGAAAATACAAGCCCAAATTCCTCCACCATCCATATCCCATACACACTATTCTTCCATCTCATGCATCTTTATCCATCATCCTTCCATCCTTAATTGCATTATCTTCTAATGTCAGACATTACACTCCTTGGCAAAACAGTTCTTGGATCGCCATTCCACCCATCTTTCATGCTTTACTCCTCCATATCCTATCACTATCTATCTACTTAATCCATCCATCTCCTACCCAATCAATCTCTCCATCCATTCCATCTTTCTACCAAGCCTAGGTTCTCCCTTATCTTTGATCCCACTCATTCTCCTATCCTATCACATCCCATCCATTTATCATCGTCTAATATTATCCAATCCATTTATCCTCCTCCCATGTTTTTACCCACCCTTGGCTCTCCCTTGTCATTTTATATTATATCCACAATCCAATCATATCACATCCAATCATTTATGCTCATCTCATCCAATCATATCTAATCATTTATGCTCCTCTCATCCAATCTAGTCCAATCCTATTCAATCATTAATCTCCTTCCCATACTATCCAATCCATTTACGATCCCCATCAAACTGAGCTTTTCCCATTTATTTGAGCTTATATTTACTTGTGCATAATCCAAACACCCATCCATATTGTGATAATCAAATCTCAATAACAATCCTCTTATCTGAGACTATCATTGCAATATTTTGAGAATGGAGGGAATAGCGCAGCTGGAGGGAAATTTGAATTCTGCAAATGGAGGGAACAACTTAGCTGGTTCTTCAGATTCTAATTCCTTTGTAGCACAAGGACAAATTGACTCTTTGGGATCTATGGTGGATGATGAGGATGGTCGAAAGGATGGGGACCCATGGCATCGGGACCCTCCTCAAAATAATGAATATTCTCCAAAGCTGGTTCCCGAGATTTTGAACACTGATTTGGAAAAGATGATAGAGACGAAGGCTCTCAAACCCTAGAATAGTCTATTTGCAAACAAACCCACTGGTAAATCATCCTTTCCTTATGTGGAAGATATTTCTAATAGAAAAATAGGTAGACTGTCTATTGCAGTTCCAGATGTGGTAATAGACCATAATATTTCTCTGATGGCTTTTTTTCTAGTCGGAAAATTTGTTGGACCCAGACCTAATATTGAGGTTGTTAGGTCTTTTGTTAAGAGAAAATGGAGGCTGAAAGGACAAGTTGATGTTTCAGCCCTGTCAAGGGGTTTCTTTGTCTTTTCCTTCTCTTGTGGGGAATATTTGGAAATGGCCTTGAGTGGAGGACCATGGATGTTTGGGAAGTCCTCATTATCCTTAAGGAAATGGTCTCCAAATATGGAGCTCAATGACTCCTTTTTTGAATCTGCCCTAGTATGGGTGTGGTTGCCTGGTTTGCCATTTGAATTCTAGTTGGAGGATGTTTTCTTAGGTATTGCTAACTCCTTCAGGGAGCTTGCGGCTATAGTTTTGATGATATTATCATGAAAGAGGCTGGTGTATGCAAGGATATGTGTCAATATTTCACAGAATATGGACCTAGCTAGCTCTATTGAAAGAAATTCCAAACTAGGGAAGTGGGAACAAACCATAGAGTTTGTGTCCCTCCCCTTTGTGTGTTTCTCTTGAAAGAAAGTTGGACATTGGGCAAAGGCTTTCCCAAGTAACCCCAAGAATGTTCACAAGCATAACAATCATGTTAAACAAATCTGGAAAGAGAAGAGTAACAAAAATGAGGAGGGTAAAGAGGAAGGAGGAAGTGAACTTCCTAGTAACCTAAAATATATAATAAAAGATGATAGGAGAGCTAGTCCTTATAAGGATTCTAGTCAAAAGGAAGATAGATAGAATAAAGATAAAGGATTTGAGATCAAAACAGTCAATGGATTTGAAGTATTACAGATTCAAGAGGTAGAGAATGTAAGAATAGAAGAAACTCTTCAAGAGGGTGAGATTGGTGACACAAATGAATCACAACATGAGGCTCTACAAGAAATAGATATGAAAAATAATAAAGTTTTCGTTGAGGTCTTTGAAGGTCAAGAAGCTATTATTGAAAAAAAGATCAAGTTTGGCTCGCCTCAGGCTTACCTTAATTCTCTATTTCAGAATGTTGGTACTGAATCACCTACCTCTTCTTAGATAATAGGAGAACCATGGAATAATAAGCAACCTGCATATAAAGATGAAGAAGATGAAGAGATAATAGGAGTGGGAAAAAAGGAAAATAAGAAGACAAACTGTTCTAATGGGGTTAAAACTAGAACCAGATCTAAGGCGGATATTGGTCTTTCCAAATTCCCATAGGGATGTAAAACCATGAAGTGGCATAGGGACCAAGAGAATAAACAGAACATAGCTGATGGAAGGCAGCGAACTATCCAGGAATCCTGCTCTCAGGTTTCCAAATGAAGGTAATTTCCTGGAACATTTGAGGCCTAAATGGTCTCCACAAACATGATGTATTAAGGAATTTTATCAGAGATCATAAGCCGAACATCATCCTGGTTCAAGAAACTAAAATGAGTAAGGAAAAAGCTGAAAATTAAAATTCTGCAAACAGGGAGGTGTTTGTGGTAGTAGTTTGAATGGGGTGTTAGGTGGGGTGGTCATATTTTGGAATAAGAAAACTATTGATGGAGATCTGATTGATGAAGATGGTAATATTATTTCTATGAGAGTTAAATGTATTGCTGAAGGACAAGACTAGGTGGTTATCAACATTTATGCCCCAAATTGTAAAGCTGCTAGGAGTAAATTTTGGGACAAAATTTAGCAAAAAGGGGTGTTATTCTCTCAAGATAGGTGGTTTTTGATGGGGGATTTCAACACCTCATTGCAAGAAAGCGATAAATATGGAGGAACTCAAGCTCAACTGGATAGCAAGATTGACCTTATAGACTTTATCAATGCCAATTCCCTGATTGATGTTGATCTTACTGGAGCTTCCTATACTTGGTCTAATCGAAGGGATGGAGGTGAACTTATTTAGGTAATGCTTGATAGATCCCTTATCACTCCTGACTGGGTCCTTAAGTATAGATGTTCTTTGTCCATTATTAATAGAATAGGTTCAGATCATTATCCCATTTCTTTTGTTGCTGAGTCTGTTAAGAGCAATCTATGTTTTCCTTTCCGGTTTGAAATAATGTGGATTCCGCACCCTTCCTTGGGAAATTCCATTGCCAAATGATGGAATATTAATGTGGATGGTTCTTCCATGTTCAAAGTTGCTAAAAAATTAAGAAATACCAAAGATAACATTAAGATCTGGAATAAGAAGGTTTTTGGAGATAGTTTTGAATCCAAAAGGAAGCTAAAGGAGGAATTAGAACAAATTCAAAACTCTATTCAGAAAGATGGTTATAATATATTTCTTGAGGCTAAGGAAGATGTGATTCTAGCCAAACTTCACAATACTATATATATGGAGGAAATCTACTAGAGGCAAAGATCTAGGGCTATTTGGTTGGAAGCTAGGGATAGAAATACTAAATTCTTTCACATGACATATATGAAGCATAAAGCTGCCAGCAGAATCTCTAGATTAATTGTTGATGACAAAATCCTTCTCAAAGATGATATTGGCGATGAAGCTATTAGGTTCTTCTCTAACCTCCTTATTGGTAGTAAGGATATTGACACTATTAAGCAACAAGACTTGGTTGATAATATTCCTAAGATTATTGAACCTCACCAGAATAAGACATTATCTTCTATCCCTATAGCTGAAGAAATTTAAAAAGTTGTTTTTTCTTTTCAAGGGGATAAGGCTCCATTTTCAGATGGCTTTCCCATGTTTTTCTTTCAGGAATATTGGCATATTCTTGGGAAAGACATGGTCAATGCTATCAAAGAATTCTTTGGTTCTAGAAGAATCCTTAAGGAAATCAATTCTACATTTATTGCTCTAATTCCTAAGGTGGCTAGAGTTGATTCAATGGGAAAGTTGAGGCCAATAAGTCTTTGTAATTCCTTTTACAAGATCATTTCAAAAGTCATGACTTCTAGACTATTGGCTATTCTCCCCTTTGTTATCTCTAAGGAGCAAAAAGGATTTGTGCCAAGTAGGCAGATTTTGGATTCTATTATTCTTGTGCATGAGAATATCCACTCTCTTAATGCTGCAAACAAAGAGGGTTTCTTGATAAAATTGGATCTAGCAAAAGCCTATGATAGAGTGGAATGGCAGGTTCTTTTCAAGGTTATGGAGGCCTTTAGATTTGATGAGAAGGTAATTAAAGTTACAAGAGAATTTATATTTATTCCAAATTTTTCTATTCTTATTAATGCATCTCCATCTAGATTTTTTAAATCTTCCAGGGGACTCAGGAAAGGAGACCCTATTTCTCCTATTCTTTTAACAATCTTGGTAGAAAGTATGAGCAGATTGATTCAAAAGTTGAAAGTGAATAAAACCATCAAAGGGTTGCAACCCTCCTCTGCTAATGTTTCCTGTACTCACCAATAGTTTGTTGATGATACAATTTTGATGGGATATTCTTCTGTTGGTAAGGTTGTTGATTTCAAAGGTGCTCTCAGCTCTTATTCCTTGGCTACTAGATAGCAAGTTAATTGGGAGAAATTTTCTATTTATTTCATAAATACCCCAATATTGAGGCAACAGAGAATTGGTAACATTATTGGTTGTAAGGTGGAGTTGCTCCCCTCTACTTATTTGGGTCTCCCTCCTAGTTTGGTTCCTCCAAACTCTTTCTGGAACTCATTAATTGACAAACTCAACAAGAAATTGGTAGGTTGGAAAGGATCTAAATTATCTCAGGCTGGTAAGCTTCATCTTCTTCAAGCTACTCTTCAGAATATTCTTGTTTGTGCTCTTAGCTTGTTTAGTATACCAGTTAAATTTGTTGAAGCTTTAGAAAGAATTCAAAAAAGATTTCTTTGGTTAGGGGTAGAAGACAAGAAAAGGATATCTTTGGTTGCCTGGGACAAAGTTTGTAATACTAAGTGCAAGGGGGAATTAGGTATTAAAGTTCTTAAAACTGTTAACAAAACCTTTCCTGCTAAACAGATTTGGAGGGCTTTTGGTATTAAGACAGATTGGAGTAGGGTGTGATTTGATAAATATATTCATAACTAGCCAATTCATTCTCTTCTCTACTCTAAAGATATCCCTGCTAGTTCTTTCATATGGAATAGTATGATCAAATCTATAAAAGTTGCTAAAGCTGGAGCTAGATGGGTCCTTGGAAAAGGTGATAAAATTAGGTTTTGGGAGGATGTTTGGATTAAAGATGAACCTCTCTTTAATTAGGATTGCAACCAATTCATTGATGAATGAAAAAGGAGGTATGGCTCTATGGTTTGTAATTATTGGAAGGAGAATAAATGGGTTAGACTTGATGTTATTTGTGTTGGTTTTTCAATGCTCGAGCAGGATCTGTTGTCCTTTTCTGTTAGTAAAGATTTTGATGATGTGTTTCTATGGAAGAGAAATCCCAGGGGTAACTTCACTATTGCCTCTTCTTATAAAAAAATAGTTACTCAGGTCTACAACCCAATATGGACTAAAATCTGGAATAGATTCCTCATTCATAAAGTTAACATGTTTTTTTGTCTTGCAGCTCACAACAAGATTCTTACCATTGATAATTTGGCTTGTAGAGGATTCATGTTTCCTATAGGGTGAGTTATGTCAGAAAGAGGCAGAATATGTGGATCATTTGTTTATCCATTTTTCTTTTACCTGGGAAATCTGGAGTAAAGTCTGGATGCAATGGAAAGTTGATTGGGTTATGCACAATAGTCCTAAGGATGTCATGTTGCAATGGATCTTCCCTACCAAATTTCCTCTCATTAAGACCCTCTGGTCCTTTGTCCTTCTTATGACCTGTTGGTACATCTAGAAGGAGAGAAACAATAGAATTTTCAAGGAGGCTAAGTATTCCTCTAAGGTGGTTTTTGAAAAGATTTGCAGGGCAATTAAAGAAAATATAAATACTCTTCACAAAAACAACAAGCAGTGGAGCTATCTTAATATGACTAATAATGAGAAAAGCATCCTCACTGAATGAAATTTGATTCACAAGGTCTACAAATCTAATATAAAGAGTAGGAGAGAAAATGTTGTTTGGAGATTTCCTTTTCATGATTGGGTTAAGGTGAATTTTGAGGGTGCTGCTAAAGGAAATCCTGGGAAGGCTAGAGGGGGAGGAGTCATAAAAAATTCTTATGGTTTTTGTGTTGCTTCAATTGCCTCTCCCTTTGGAGTTCAAAACAATCATGTGGTAGAAGCTCGGGCAATTTTAAAATGCCTCTAGCTTGCTCAAAGTTTTAACTTAAAAAAAATATGGCTGGAAGGGGACTCTCTGAATATTATTTAGGCTATCAATGGTACTATTTCACCCTCTTGGAACATTTATAATATCATTGAGAGTGCTAAAAAATTATTAGATGCGTATGATAGTGTGTTCATTTCCCATACTCTAAGGGATGGTAACAAGGTAGCTAACTTATTAGCTAATGAGGGAGTTTATTTAGAGGAGGACACTAAATATATCTGAAAAGTTTCTTGTAAGAAGGGAGTCCGTGAGAAATTATTATTTGATAGAGTCCATGGTACAAGTTAAGTTCATTATTACTTTTCTGGGTTTGGATATCAAAGATAAATATTGGAGTTATGTGAAGTGTCAACTGATGACCTATTTAAGGCATTGTGATTATGATAATTGGTGTGATGGGGCTAATCATATTAAGTGCTGGTTCATTTTGAATGTTTTAAAAGACTATTTGAGTAACAAGGAAATTACCCTAATTTTTGATTCCAGCGTCTTGTTACAGAGTCTGAGCTTAAATCCAGTTATCTTATTTCTTCAGTATTTGAGTATCTCATGCTTTGTTGAGGGTTTTGACCTGAATCACATTATAGGGGTAATCTTAATTGAAATGAGCCTTCCAGCTGTGATAACTGGAAAAGTGAATGGAAAATATGGCGAAGGTTGCACAGATATGGTTTCATTGATTACATGGAAAAACTGCATGAGAGTAAAAAGTCGATGTCTCATGGTTTTGCCAAGGGATGGAACAATAATAAAGTCACTCTATTCGAATAGACTTGGAAGCTGGATGAAGATTTGGTGGCAGAGGTTACAAGTTTATAGAAGGATGGTACCAAATTCTACAGAGACCGCAAGTTCTCAGTGGAAGCTACCAAGAACTTCCCTAAAAGTGATGAAGAGAGGGTTCAGATCGCTAAGAAGGACAATGTGTCCTACTACCTCCCTCATCTGGTAAAATATTTCTAGCAAAAGATGTTAAGAGTTTTAATGGAATACCTAACAGTTGATAGTAGGTTTTCAAAGGTTTACAATTACCATTTTGTCATCCTAAACCATTTTTGCCATTCCTCGAATATCTCTTTGCCTTTCTATTTAGCTTCTTCCCTTAATGATAGCCTGGCTGACCATGCCAAAAAACCTAAATTCTATCCCATTTCTCACCAAGGCCTTATACTGTTAATTTATGAGCATTTGAAGGGTAAAGCTAGGGCTAATAGGGAAGATCCTTTGGTGGAAAATGCCCACATTTTTTAGGGTCTTAATGGCTCTGAGTCTAATGAAGATTCATCAAATATTCCTCTGCATAAGAAAGTAAGGGTTGGTGATGAAGCTTAAGATGACATGAAAGTGGCTAGTTTAGAGGAGGAACAAGGGAAGGCAATTGATGATGAGGTAGAAAGTGAGAAGAAAGAGGCTAAGGGCGAGGAAGAGAAGGTGCAGAGAAAAGAGTATGTTGAAGAGACAGAAGCAAAGAATTACCCTTATGTCTCAGATAGAAGGAATGAAGCACGAGACACTATGGAGGAGGGAAACCCTAGGTCTGTGAGCTCTACTCTGGTTATGGAGACCATGGATTCCATTTTGAATGCTGCCAGAAATAGTACTCTGGAAATTTTCAACTTCCAAAAATGGGTGATTGAAAATATCCCCATAATTTAGAATAAATAGAGAGATTTGGATTATAAATTTCAAAATTTGATTAAGGATACCAATACTAAAGGTAAAGAGGATGTGGCGGTGGATACCAATGAGGTAGAGGACAAAGAAGAAATGCAAGATTGGCCAGAAAAAGATATGATTAAGGGAGATTTGAAGCATCTTGAAGATGTGATCAGAATCATTAATGAAAAGGGAGAGGTTGATAATGAAATTATTATCAACCGGATTACTAAAACTAAGAAGGCCTTGAAGAAATTTGTGGAGCATAGCCTTGAGGTTTTGAAAGTGTCATCTCAAAACATGAACACTCTGGTTGCTTGTCTAGAGAAGAACAAGTAGAATAAAGAGATGGTGATCATTGATGATGTGCTAGACACCAACTCTCCTCCTCACTCCTCCAGATGAAGAAAGAGGCAAACTACCAGTGATCTAGAGATGAAGACTAAAGAAACCCATCAAACACAAGAAAAAAAAGACCTAAAAGAAGAAGCTAATGCTATGATGATGCTGGTTAAGGACACGAAAGAGTCTATAAATTTTTTTATCTAACATGTAATCTGGTCTTTGGTTGCTAGTCTCTCGTTGGCTTTTTGCTGTTCTTTTCCTTAGCTATTGTTTTCTCTGCTAGTCTTTTGCAGCTTTTCTTTCTATGTCCTATTTTATCTAGTTTCTTTTATGCTTATCTTCTCATTTTGCAAGAAGGTTTTGGGTCCCTTAAAACCTTATTTTCCTTAATAAAAAACAATCCTCTCATCTGTAAACCTTGCACAACCAACTTATATATTCCCTTCTATCAATCTATCCAATCATCTTGCCCATCGAGATGCATCCTTCCCATGTCTGCCAGTTTATCCAAATCCATCACCTTCCCATCGGGATGTATCCTTCCATTGTCTAGAAGTCTATCTAGATCCATGTCCTACTCCTAGCAAGAGATATTAGTTGGTCCTGTGCATGTTGTTTTCATGATTGAGCTTTTTGCTTTGATTTTTATCTTGTGTCCTAGGACTATACCTACTCAGAGTTGCCTTGATCATCCCATATCTTGGTATGTCTTGGTTGGTGCATAATGGGGCATAGTTTTTGTGGTATGACATGTTTGATGGTTTCTTTTGTATGATCCTATAGTCTCACATCTACACCATTATATGTGTTTGCCGACCTGTGTTTATTGAGATACGTATTGTTTGAGAGTCTAGTCCATGCATTGGGTATTCACAACATCTTGACTTCTATAGTTAGTGGTGTAGATAGTCTGATGAAAAATCAAAACTAGGTTTTCTCTCCACATCTACACAACAAGAAATCTTATCCACTTACTTCATCTCATTCATTCATCTCATTTCATCCATTTATCTTGGAGACTCCAATTCATTCACTCCCCCTTAATCATCATTATCCTCTTTACATCTTTTCATCCTGAATCCTCTAGTCCTCTAATCCATTTCAAGAGCACACTCATGTTCTTAGAATGCACATGTCCTCTGGACGGGGCATACCACTACCTTCTCATCATCCTTCCTCATCTCACCTATGACTAAGGCATCATGCTACTAGTCTTAATCATTTCCATCAGATATGTTTTATTCTTCTTTGATATAACATCACTTCATGATGCTATATCAAAAAGGGACAAAATGTAGACACCTAAAATTAATTAAATTAATATTTAATTAATTTAAGCCTTTACACATTATTAATTTAATTAATTGTGTTAGTCCTCTTCCTCTTAAAATTAATTAAATCTTATGTAATTAATTTTATCATTGCAACCTTATAATTAATATATCAAAAAATTAATTATTCTCCATTCTTCTAAAATCATTTCAAATACATTTATTTCTTCTCAACCCTGCTTAGTTAATTAACTTAAATTAACTAAGCTAACCATGTGATTCCTGCAAATTACCCTTCTTCTAATCCTCACTTAGCCTAATTAATTCTTCCATAAGCATGCTTATCATTATTCCTCAATTTTAAATTCCTCCACTCGTTCTCTCTCCTCATGTCACATCCTCCTAAATTTCACACTTGCACTCTGATCACTCATTGAACCACCTAATCAATCCTCTTAGTCATTTTCACATCCCTAATAAAAGTGATTAGGGATGGGTCATCTTTGAT
This sequence comes from Cryptomeria japonica, assembly GCF_030272615.1. Lineage (NCBI taxonomy): Eukaryota > Viridiplantae > Streptophyta > Pinopsida > Cupressales > Cupressaceae > Cryptomeria > Cryptomeria japonica. The sequence goes on along the minus strand of NC_081411.1, from coordinate 708,798,189 downwards.
CCTTTCGAAAAAATTAAATTCTTTGAATCTCTCCATGCATTTAGTCTTCCCACACATCCTCTTATTTTAGAATTTTTAATTCCTCCTCCCTTCCTCCAAGGAATTTTGTATTCCATTTCTCTTTCCCATGAATCTTGAGAAGTGTCTGAGACAAGAAATGCCTTTATAGAAAATATCTTGAATCTACCATCTTGTCCTCTCAATCCTCTCCTCCTATTTCTTTCAATCCTATCCCTTCATCATAAAATCAATCTTGGCCCTCCATTTTGGCCTCCTCCAATCTATAAATTGGAGTCTCCTCTCCTCACAATAATCCACTTTTCATACATTCTTATGTCGTTCATTTGATCCCATATCCACTTTTCATCTAATCTTATGTTGTCCATTTGGGATCCAAAATCATTCATCATATCATCATAATGCCCAAATATTCTCTCATCTAAACTAAATCCCTCTTATCCATCATCATCATTCAAGTCTAATCCCAATCCAACATTTTTGTGTACTGGAGAAAAATCTACAATCCACCATCAAAGGAGAAAATCAAGTAGAGAAACAAGGGCACATATATTTCATCAAAGGCTCAATCTGAAGGATAAGGTGAAATAGAAAGGTAAAAATGGTATATTTGGTGTTTTAAATGTTTATTTGAATACTTGAAATTTATCCTACCTTGTATGTTTTCACACTCTTCAAATGTCCTAGGGGGTCATATGGTGTCATAGTGGGTCATGTCGTATACTAGGATGTCAAAATGGGTCATGTCATGTACTATGAATATAGAGAGCGATGGAGAGAGGGAGATAGATAGAGAATGGGAGAGACAGGGAGAGTAGCGTAGAGAGACAGAGAAAGAGGGAGAGAGGGAGAGAGAGGGAGAGAGATTGAGAAAGAGGAAGATAGGGAGAGAGATCTAGAGAAATAGGGATAGAGGGTGAGAGAGAGAGAGAGGGAGGTGGAGGGAAGGAGAGTGAGATAGAGAAAGAGGGAGAGAGGGATAGAAAAAGAGGGAGAGGAGGAGATAGAGAATGAGGGAGAGAGGGAGATAGAAAATGAGGAAGAGAGGGAGAGTGAGGAAGAGACATAGAGAATGAGGGAGAGGAGGAGATAGAGAAGGAGGGAGAGAGGTAAAGAGATAGAGAATGAGAGAGAGAGGGAGAGAAAGGAAGAGAGATAGAGAAAGAGGGAGAGGAAGAGATAGAGAAAGAGGGAGAGAAGGAGATAGAGAATGAGGGAGAGAGGGAGATAGATATAGAAAGAGGGAGAGAGGGAGATAGAGAAAGTAGGAGAAGAAGAGAGAGAATATGGAGAGAGGGAGATAGAAAATGAGGGAGAGATAGAGAGAGATAGAGAGAGAGGGAGAGAGAGAGAGAGAGATAGAGGGAGAGGAGGAGATGGAGAAAGAGGCAGAGAAGGAGATAGAAAATGAGGGAGGGAGAGAGAGAGAGAGATAAAGAGGGAGAGAGGGAGAGTGAGGAAGAGAGATTAAGAAAGAGGGAGAGGAGGACATAGAGAAAGAGGGAGAGGAGATATAGAATGAGGGAGAGAGGGAGAGAGGGAGAGAGATCGTGTTGTGTGTCTATATGTGTATCTCTCTCTCTCTATAAAATTCCTTTCCCCCACTCTATGTGTGTGTGTGTATCTATCACTTTCTCTATCAACCTCCCTTCCCCATCTTTCTCCTTCTCTATCCCTCACTCTCCCTTTCTCCCCATTTCTCTATCTCTCTTCCTCTATCCCTTTCTCTGTTGGTATTCTACACTCTAATGAGAATTGATGGTGTTGTCATTGATGGTAACCTTCAGGAAACCTTGTGGCAACCTACTAACATTCATCTAGTAAACCACTGGCAGGCACCAGCACTGACACCGGCATAGACATCTACATACACTGATAGGCACTTCATCGACAATGAAAACAATGCATATCGACACCCTAGCTGATAGGGAATAAATGAATGGATAATATTTTGTATATGGAGATATAGTTGACAATGAAGGTTTTTGGTTATAGAATGAGCTTAAGCCAGTACTAAACCTGACATAGTTGATGCTGATTTGAAGCAGTACATTGTATTGGATTTTAATAATCCATTTTGTAAGTCAGTGAGACTTCTATCTTGTAGATTGAGCAGTGACCTCTAGGCAGTTGGCCTTCTTGCATGTGCAGGCCCCTCATTGTAAGTAATATTTATTTATTGGCCAGTGATTAAATATTATAGGTCACAAATCCCACCAAGGTTTTTCCCACACTAGGTTTCCTCATTAAACATCTTGTGTTATGTTGTGTTTTATATGTTGTCTTTATTGTTCCTATTTACTACATTAATTCTTCTTTACCAGTACACTATTTTGGAATGCAAAGTTCTTGATAAGGTTAAATATTCTGCTAACTGGTTAGATACTGATTCACACCCCCCTCTCAGTATCTTTGGGACTATCATTAATCCTAACATTCTCTCTCTCTCAATCTCCATTACCCCTCTTTCTCTATGTAGATATATGAATATATGTATGTGTACTTATGAGAAAAAGCATGGAGATGTGTCACACTTTGGGCCATTGAGGGTAGTCTGACCATACTAAGTTCGACTGAACTGAGTCTAGCCAGACTCAGTCCAACTAGACTAACCTCAGGGCCATGTGGTGCCAAATGACACCTGTGTGGTGTTGAAATGGCATCAGAAGTTCAGCTAGACTGCATTTGGTCGAACTTAATTTGACTGGACTCCCTTAGTTCAAATGCTTTCATTCAAAAATAAATAATTTTTTTTTTTTCTTGTTATAACTAAAGTTAGTCTGACTAAACTCAATCTAGATGGACTAGCCTATGTGTCATGTGATGGACAAAAAAGGTGAAAAACTCTGTATTTTTGAAACTTTTCACTTCTACTCAATTTTTCTTCAAGCAGAATATTTTTTTACAAAAATCAAAAAATATCCTTTTGTAGAGCTCAAAGTCACGAATCTAGACATATAACTTTTTTAGTATTTTGATTCATTTGAATATTTTTTATTAAATGCACATTGCGAGTAGATTTTTAAAGTTAAAAAAGGGGTTGATTAGAAATTTAAAAAAATATTAAGTAATATTTAAAAGAAAATGAAAAAATAGTTTCACTAGATGAGAGAATCTTCTCGAAAAGGGTTTTTTTTTTTTTGGTTAATGATAAATTTAGTAGTCAAAAGGTGACACCAAATAAAAACTATCAAATTTAGCTATGTTGGACTTCAAAATATTATAACGAGAAAAATATACATCAAAATTAAAAAAAAATATAACACTGCATATATATGTTCTCCATTTAGAAAAAAAAATCAGAAAAAATAAAGTTCGTTTTCATTTTTTTTTGTGATGCCAACTAGAACCCTTGATTTTTAGCATTTTTTAGCAATGCAAAATATGCCTTTGAATTTATAAAGAAAATATCAATTTTTTTAAAAAAATAATAGACCTAAATTTAATTAATATTTCTACATTTGATGAGTTTACATCATTTCAAAATTTAATTTAGAAATGTCACTTTTATGTGGTCGAAGTTAAACAATTTTAGTTGTGTTGGTTGGTTCCTTTATAAAAGTGTGACACAGGTTTGTACTTTTACTCAAATATATGTATGTGTACTTATATGAATGTATTCTATGTTAACATATGTAAATTTTAATGAACATAACCCATGTGTTATTATGGAAATAAAATCATGTACGAGTTATTATTACATACAAAAAATTGTATGCGTTAGTACATAGAGTAATAACCCATATGTGTTATTTGAATATTAAAAATCTATACACATTTTGATTTGTACTTAGCCTTGCATAACAAGGATGAGGCTTGGGTGTCTTATTTCCCTCATTTTTATGTGTTTTCTTCTTCCAATTTGGTTTCTTAACTTCATCCCCATCAAGTTTACTCGTTATCAAGTGGGTATTTGTAAAATTGCCACCATAATTTCATTCATGATATTCTAAGCTTTCTAGCAATATAATTTGTGTAAAATTTGAACAATATTAAAATATAAATCTTGAATTTGTTTTACAACTGTGTCCAGAGTTCTCAGAGACAAACGTATGCCATTTTTTAAATAACTTTTGAAGTACTTATCAAATTTTTAAAAAAGTATATATTATTGTTCTACACTTAATTCATTATACTTTAAAAAACAAAAAAATGATTTTTAATTATTTTGGTGCAAGTTATGTCACGCTCACAAACAAGTACCTGAATTTCAAGATGTGTTCACTTTGAAAAATCATTAAAAAAATTACTCAACAAAAAATTACAAAAAAATACACAACTTCTATTGCTCTCAATTAACTATCTTTATACCAAAGGGTTTTATAAAATACTAAATGCAACTATACCTTTTTTGATGCACATGTCTGACACTATGTTATGTTTTGCTAGAAAAAATAGGGACACTTTTGTGTGCGCATGAGATTTGACCCACTTAATCTTATCCAATTTTAAAAAAATTTAGTAGTTTGGAAACTAGATTTAGAGTACTACAATATTTGTTTTTTGGGTATCTTCAAATTTTGAGTGGACAAGTCTAAAATTGCTCCTCCAGGTGATTTAAGAAAAAATGTTTCCACTTAAACCCCCTTTTTGTTCACCATCTTGATGCACTTACTTAGGAAGAAGTTAGTTTGGATAGATTAGTGTGAGGCAGCTTTTCATATCCTTAATGAGTGTTTGACTAGTGCGCCTATTCTAGTCGAGTCAGATCCTTTAGGAGATTTTGTGGTGTGTACAGATATGTCTTTAGAGGTTTTAGGAGCAATTATTATGTAGGATGACTGTGTGATAGCTTATTAGTTGTGCAAAATCAAAGATCATGAGTTGAACAATACCACTCAAGATTTAGAGTTAGCGACAGTTCTACATGCCTTGGTGATATGGAGACATTTTCTTATTGGAAATCGGTTCAAGTTGCATAGTGATCATTGCAGTTTGCAATATATTTTCATGCAACTGAACTTGAATGCTAGGTAGCATTGTTGGATGGAGTTCCTTTATGAGTATGATTTTGAGGTGAAGTATATTTAGGGAAAATAAAATGTGGTGGCTAATGCATTGAGTCATAGGAGGCATGGGATTTCAATGATGACTCTCAGTGTAGGTTTGAGGAGTCAGATTTTTAGTGCACATCCTTTGGACGCTTGGTACCAGGAGGTTAGAGTGAAGATTTCTTCAAGGAGAGCTCTTAAGGAAAGATTTGAAAGCTATGCATTCGAGTCTAATGGTCTCCTTTGTCATTTGGGATGTATTTATGCTCCACCTTCTAATGGAACTCGAGTTTTGATATTGATAGAGGCACATCATGCACCCTACTCGAAACATCCAGGTGTCAAGAAGATACACGTGGATCTTCGTTGGTTGTATTATTGGTCTGGAATGAAGAGAGATATAGCATATTTTGTGTCTCGATGTTTGGAGTGTCAATGTGTCAAGGCGGAGCATCAACATCCCATAGGATTGTTGTAGTTGAACCTGGTTCTAGATTGGAAATGGAATATTATATCTATGGATTTCATTGTTAGATTTCCCATGTCTTGTTGTCATCATGATGATATCATGGTCACCATTGATAGGATGACCAAGGTGGAACACTTCTCTCTGATTCAATCTTCCTACACAACAATGATAGTAGCCTCAGTTTTCATGGAGGATATAGTGAGATTGCATGGTATTCCTCATTAGATTATACTAGATTGTGATCTAGTGTTCATTGCAGCATTGTAGACTTCCCTCTAGCATGATTTATGAGCTCAGTTGAACTTTAGTTTAGCATATCATCCTGAGACAAATGGCAAAAGTGAGAGAGTTAATTAGGTTTTAGAGGATATGTTGGGGATGTATGTTATTGATTAGTCTTGATGTGAGGACTACCTATATTTAGTGGAGTTTTCCTACAATAATGGCTATCGTAGTTCAATTGGCATGTCTCCTTTTTAGGCTTTGTATGGGAGACCGTGTTGTACGCTTTTGAGTTGGGATTGTTTGGAGGATAGAGTTTTCTTAGGATCAAAGATGTTGTGGGATATGGAGTAGCAGGTGACTTGTATTCGTGTGCATTTTGGTAGAATAGGTTAAATAGAAGAAGTATGTGGATGCTCATCGTGTTGATAGGTAGTTTTCAGTGGGTGACAAGGTGTTTTCTAGGATTCATCCATGGAAGATTCCTATCCGTTATGGATAAGGCTCTAAGTTGGCATGTCAATTTGTTGGACCACTTGAGGTTTTGGAGAGGATCGATCCAGTGGCTTATGCCTTACCTTGCCCCCCAGCTTGTTCCGCATCCATGATGTGTTTCATGTATCAGTTTTGAGGCCATATTTATCTGATGTGACACATGTTTTAGATTGGCATGCATTGCAAGTAGAGGACGAGCATATTTATTTGGAGCATATATGCATCCTTCAACATCGGGGGCTAAACCTCAGGGGTCATGACATAGAGAAGGTAAGGGTCCAATGGGACCTGAATGATGGATCTTTGGTGACTTGGGAGGATGCAACACAAATGAGAGAGCTTTACCCCTATTTGTTCTCAAGCTTCCAGGAGTAAACCTATGCAAAGAGGATGAGCATGTAGTACCCCTCCCTAATTCATCTTTCTTTTGTGCATCAATAGACTTGTTTGGACTCTTAGATTGTATTATGATTGATACTTATAGACTCATTTATATCTTAGATTCTTATGGTATGTGCTAGACATCTCTATTATGGCATAAGGTACATTGTGGTTTATTTGGATGATGTTATGCCCTAGATTACTATGCTAGATGGACTTACATTTGATGATCTACATGCACTCATTATTTATGGATGGATTATATTTATTATGTCATCATGATGATGTTTTATTGATACTAACCCCACTTCATGGTTATATTGGATGAGTTAGTGGTATGATTTTTGTGATTATGTTACGATTATATTTATTATAGTGATGATGTCATATTGTTCATTATGCATATGATATGGAGTTGTGATTCTCTTCACTTGTCTAATGATATATGCTATTGTATATGTTGTCTCATGGATATTGAGAGTTGCAAGATTGCAGGTACTAAACATTGACTCCACCTAGCCTCATAGGTCTAAGCGTGTCTTAATCCCAATGGCAAGTTGATCAAAGGTGACATGAGTTTCTTCTACAAACTCTAGGCTTAAGTTGACACCCTTATCTGTTAGTGTCTTGGCATGAGTTGTCTTGTTGCGCCATGTGGTATGTCATCAACCCTATCTCAGGCTGTCTTGTGAGCTATATTAATTAATAATTAATTGAATAACAAAGTTTATTAAATATTAAAATAAACTATTGGATAGCATTAATGTTTTGTGTGATTATTATTGTTTGGGGATTTATATTTATTGGTGTTTAATTATTATTATTTGATGGTTTAAGGTTTATTGGAATATTTATTAATTGGGCCTTTGATTAATTAGATTCATTACTATTTATTAATTATTTAATTATTAATGGCTTTATATTATTGAGCTTTGTGATTTAATATTTATTTCGGTGTTAATATTATTACCCATTTGATTATTTAATTATTGGGTCTTTCTTATTTATTTTACCCTCTTGGGTTATTTAATTGTCAATTACCCTACCTACCCTATTTTATGATTGGTGAAGGGTTTTGGGTAAATTAAATAATAATACTTTATATTATATTTACCTTGATTTTGGGAAAGGTTGGTGGAAAATATTATATTTTATATTATTCTTGTTTGGCCGACATATTTTCATAGTTTGAAATGAGCTGTATTTATTTGGCTTCCTAAGCATTGCTGAGGGTTGGCTTGCTGGAGATTATTTTTCCATGATTGTGAGATTATTATTTTGGTTTTGGGCTTGGAGCTTGCTTGGTTTTGGATCTTTGTTGGCTTGGTTGTGCTTCTTCAAATTCCTTTCCATAACTTCTATAATCAAGTTGGAGATTTTCCCCTTCCCCTGCATTTTCATTTCAAATGAAGTGTTTGTGAAAGATTGCTTGCGGGAATAATTTGGGAAGGTTGTAGGATTATATATATAGTCTTATGTTCAAAAATATAATCGAGAGCTATCATTTTATATGAATTTATTTATTGTTATCCTATTGTGAATAGTTTTTACTTCAGCTTCCTATCTATTGTCGTATACTCTCTGTTAATTGTTTCTCGAGAGCTACTTGTTGTGTTTTGTTAGTTATTCCTATAGACATCCAAAATTAATTAAATTTAATTTAATTAATCTTGTCACTATAGTCCATATAATTAATTTATTCAAAAAATTAATTATTCCCTCTTCTTCTTCTAAAGTTCCTGCAAAATTCCCTCTTAGTTCATTAATGACAATTAATTAACTTAGTCATGTGATTCCTACAAATCAGTTCCTCTAATCTTTCATTAGCCAAATTAATTCTTCTAGAATCCCTCATAATCATGCTTAACATTATTTTTCAATTTTTAGTTCCTCCACTCATTCTCTCTCCTCTTGTCAAATCCTCCTACAAATCCCACTTGTCTTCTAATCTCTCATTATCCCACCTAATCATCCACCCTAATAATTTGCTAGTGGCTAATCCCCATGATTAGCCACCAAATCAGCAAATAGCCATAAATGGATAACTCCACTTGTCCCCTCCTCACCTTCCAACCTTAAATGCACCTAATTGGGTCATTTAAAGGAAATCAAAATTTCACATTGCCCTATGCTTCTCACCTTCCCAAGGAATTTTAAATTCCTTTTCTCATTCTCTTTCCCCATGCACTTCATTATTTGGGAATTTTTAATTGCTCATCCATCTCCTAAGGAATTTTTAATTCCTTTTTATTCTCCCAATGTACTTGGGGATCTTTTCCCCATATGCATTATGGAGTGTGGAGACAAGAAATGCCTTTATGGCAAATATCTTGGTCTCCACAGCTGGTCATGTCATTGTCTCCTCAATTCATGTGCTCCATCTCATTCAATCTTAACCCTCCATTTCCATTCAATCTCAACCGTCCATTTCTCCTCTCTCAAGTCTATAAATTGGGGTCTCCTCTCATTTGTTTTCTATCTCTGATTCAAGTAATCTTATAATGGCCTAATAGCTTTAGAATCTTCATTTCTGCATCCATATTATAGCTATAGTTGCATCCATAATCCTCATTTGAGCATTCATCCATCTTTCACCCCACATCGTTAGTCCCTTGTTGTTCAATTTGAGAGTAATCCACATCAACCAAGAAGGGCAAATCCAAACAAGTGGAGCACAAGAGCACACCTTCCACTTCATCAAGCCCAATCCGAAGGAGAAGGTATAATTAGTAAGGTATAATGATTTTACTTTGTGTTTTGATTGATTTATTTACATTATAACCATTGAATCTTGCCTTCCATTTTAACCCTCTTTATTTTGGCACTCTCGGTGGGACCCACGTCCCTTGAAACTAATCATTTTTGTGAGTTTATGTGGTTTTAGTATACAGGTTGTCACTTTGACGTTTCTTCCTTGGCTGCTTTAACGTTTCCACCAAGGATCGACGTCTTCATTCTAAATTTGAAAATTTTCTCACTTTTTTGCAGGTTTTAGTTTGTTCAACATATCCGCCTACTATTCAACGTTTTCGCATAGTGTCCTTAGAAACTTAGTTTTGAGCCTATATTTTGATTTTCTTGTTTTCTTCATAAGTTAAAAGAACAAAAACAACACAAAAGGTTTTAAAAAAAGAACAAAAGCATTTGTTTATTTTCTGTCCTTAGGTAAACTAGTTAGATTTTTTGGGCTTCTGGCGCATCAACTTTTGTGCTCTACTTTAGCGCCCACACTGAAGAAAAAACCCACCTAGACTTACCAAATTTTAAATTTCAAATCTTGTGAATTTTAGTTAGATAGTTGCATTTAATTCTTCTTAATCAGCGTATGCACAAATGCGTCGATGGCTGCATTTAGAATCAACGCATCCATTATAAATATTTTTAGATTAAAATTTACAAATTTTTAAATTATGCGTTTTCCTGCCTTTCTATTTGATAGCTGGGCGTAAACTCCTTCAATGTTTGTGTAGACACTGCAATGTCTATGTAGACACTGCAACATCTATGCTTGTGGATCAACACCTGCATTGTATCCTTAGAATGTTTGGGTTACTAATCAAATTTTGAGTTTTGCAGGATTATCTCATTTGTCCAAGGCATAAATTCCAAACTGCTAACTATTTTCTTGTAGCACGCTTGTCCAAGACACATTTTTTCCACTAGTTTAGTTTTTTTTAGTGCATCCTAGATAGAAAACTATGAACATGTGGGATTAAAATGAACAAGTGTTTTTGTCCATGGTGCGCTTGCACGTATAATGTTTAATGGACCCACCATTGCACTCTGGTATCCTCTCCCCTCGCCTTCGTAGATCTTGGGTGTAAGAGAGCAAGTGATCAACAATACTCTATTTTTTATTTTAGTAGTTGAGGGGTATTTCTTGATTGGGGATTTCATCACCATACAAGAGTATCTCGAATTGGGACACATCGAGATATCGACTCTGTCGGTGCAATCTTGAGCAGGGATTTTAGGCTGCTATATAAATATGCTAGTCAGGCAGTTGGAGTGCTGATTGAATTTGATGTAAGTGGGGGCCTTACCTATATCAATAAGCTCAGTTAAAGCCTTAAGTGGATTTCTTCGAGAATCAATTGTTGGATTGGTGATCCCTCGGAAATTACACTAGACACCAATTTTAGTAGCCAAAATCCTACATTTGATAGTGTAGGGGATGTGGATCGTACACCAAAGTTACTCCTCATGTATCTGCTCAAGATGAGACATAAATTCATGATATAATAGATCCTTGGATCTTTGGGGTAAGTGAATTTGGTATGCCCAAGAAGTGAGTCTCGTGGAGTGGAGCCAGTGCTACCAGAATCTCTATTTGTCTACTTGAATGAGGTATTGCTTATGGGAGGGGCCTATCAAGTGGTTTCCACTTTCCAGCCTAAGTTGTGTTGTCTAGTGTCTTCATTTGTGCTATACCTATAAAATTTGTTTGGTCTAACCTATGCCCTCCATCGCTTGCACACTCATTATTGAGTGGTACACTTGGCCAATGTGTTTTCTATGCTTAATGTTTTCTTGCCAAGAGTAGATTGACAAACAACCTCTTCATCTTCCACATTTGACAAAAACTATCCACACCTTTTTATACAAAGTCCAAATATAGTTCACCTCATTTTCACCTCATGTTCCATCAACCCAAGTTGTATAAGCATCCTTACAAGTATATCCATCTTCAGGTCAAGAAGAAGAAACTCACCCAAGCAAAACTTGTTAGACGTTAAAAATTTTGGTATACCAACAGTAAACTCTTGCTTGAACATAGGACCTTCTTGCATCAATATCATGATTATACCCATGGTCATAGCAATGAGTTTAATGATAGTGATTAACTAAGAGTTTGTTCCCTACACCAAGGATAAAGCTTGTGTTTCAATACCAACTATCATCAAAATCAAGGTGGTCACATCCCTTCATACAATTTTTCATCTGAACCTATCATTTATTGAGTCATTTTCTTTTCAATAATAATCTAGTCACCATTCTATTCTAGTCATCATTATCATCCTTTTTTGATGTTTCATCATCAACCTTTTCTAAGGACACAGCCCAACCAATCTAACAATCAAAGCCTCGATCAAATCAATCTTTAATCAATCATCCAAATCAAATCAACCTCACTCAAAGGTTTTGTGCCTTGTGAAGTTTTATTTAGACCTCATCTTTAATCAATTAATCATTTGGATTTTGTGCTTGGAAAAGAAATTTTCCCATGTACCTTTGCCTCATCCTTTGGGTCAATCAAGACCCCAATCCTACGTCTTTAATTTGTTGGTAATTGATACTCTATTGGTTGGTTTCACTATGTTGTCATTGATGGAAACATGATTTTGTGTTTTAGCTTCATATAGTGTACCGACAGGCACTTCACAGATTCTACACCAGCACCAACACTGGTAGGTCAGATGATTTCTTTGGTCACCGGCAATGCAGGCCAACATGGTATAGTAGAGTTTATCGGTATTGGAGGTCGACATATCTTGGATTCGGCATCGGCAAGTTGTTTCAATGTTTATACATTTAACTTATCTAGTCGACATGTAGTCCTATATTGTATATATCTTTGTAAGCCGACATAAGGCATAAGTTTGTATAGGGTATATAGGTCAGTTTGATTAGATCATTTTGATGTAATAAGGATATGTATGGAATGGATCATGACAAAAAGGTAATGAGATGCAAAATATATCAGAGAGATTATGTATGTGAGGAATTTATTGTAAGGGTTATTCTAGTAAAGGGGTTTAGGGCTGTAGACACTTAAAAATAATTACTTATAATTATTTTTAATTCCTCACATAATTAATTAATTAATTATGTTAATTAAAATTCTCCTCATTATTAATTAAATATAATTAATATTGTCACTATAGTATGTGACTGATTTATTTAATAAATCAATCCCTTTCTTTATTCTTCTAAAAAATTAAATCCTCACCAATATTCCTCTTGGCTAATTAATTTCAATTAATTAGTTAACCTACATGATTCCTACAAATGATCTTCTTAATTCGTCATTAACCTAATAAATTCTTCTAGAAACTCCCTAAACTCACTTAACCTTATTCTTCTAATTTTAAATTCCCTCCACTCCTTCTCTCTCCTAATAAAATCCTCCTACAACTCCTAATCCCATCTAACATTTCCTCTAATCCCCTCCTAATGAGTTGCTAGTGGCTAATCATCATGATTAGCCACAAAGTCAACCCCTTGTCCCTTCCGTCCAACCACCTACTTTTAATGCTCTTTTTCTAGGTGAATGTGAGATTTTCAAAATCTCACAATCCTCTAGGCATCTCATCTCCCAAGGAATTTTAAATTCCTTCTTATTCCTCTAATCCCCATGATTATCCCTTTTTGGAGAATTTTAAATTCTTCCTCCCCATTCTTTAAGGAATGTCACATCCCTTGCTCCTCTCAAGGCACATTGGGAAGTCTTCCCAATGCACCTTGCTCTTCTCAAGGTACCTTGGGAAGTCTTCACAATGTACCTTGAGGAGTGTGCAGACAAGAAATGCCTTTAAGGCATATCTCTTGGTCTCCACACCCTCTCTTGGGCCTTGTGGAAGCTCACAAGCAATCCTAGCCCTCCATCTTGGATCCATCCCAACCATCCAGTCTTCCTCTCCTCTTCCTATAAATTGAGGACTCCATCCCTTCATTGATCATCTCCAAGTTCAGTAATCTTATGTTTCCCTTTTGAGCCTAGGAAATCATCTTAGCAGCCTTACCATGTCCAAATCATATTTCATCCACACTTAACCATTTTGTCTATATCATCCTCCTAGAATCCATTTCATATTGTGCACAATATTGGAGAGCCACCCACACCAAGCAAGCAAGAGGAGCACATCAAGTGGAGCATCATCCAAGGGTGCCTTCACTTCATCAAGCTCCATCCGAAGGAGAAGGTACTGTTTTGTAAGGTATATGCATTTCATTCTTGTTTTGAGCATTTCAAATTATGTCTTTGGATTTCATGTGATTATATGTCTGATCTGCATATTTGTTATCTAATCCACCTCACTAGTGTTTTATCCTCTTCATTTTGGCATGCTCGGTGGGACCCATGTCCCTAAGAACTAATGTTTTTTTAATGAGTTTTTGTGAGTTGTGAGACATAGGTTCCGGAATAGCGTGACCACAGCTAAAAAATTCAAAAAAAAAATTAGCGGCTCTATATTTTAGCGTGAGCGCCTCGGCTTCAGCATGACCGCTATGCGCATTCTCCCATCTCCTCCTCATTCTTCTTCTTCTATCTATCTTTTGTTTCTTTTCTATTTCTATTTCAACACAACAACTCTTCGATTAGCGCGAGCGTTTTTGTGAAAATTTGAATTCCTGTTATTTGTTCTGTTTAATTTTAATAATCTATCTATTTAGCGCAACTATCGGCAAATCTTCTCTATTATCTGCTCTGTTCAATTTTAATAATCTATCTGTTTAGCACGATTGTCTACAAATCTACTCTGTTATCTGCTCTGTTTAATTTTAATAATCTCTTTGTTTAGTGCAACTGTCTGCAAATCTGCTTTGTTATCTGCTCTATTCAATTTTAATAATCCATCTGTTTAACATGACTATTTGCAAATCTGCTCTATTTAATTTTAATAATCTATCTATTTTTCACCATATCTGCTTTATCTTCACTCCATTTTCCTCCAAACTTCACTAGATCCCTCGCATTGCCATTTTGCACATTTCCTTCCTAGGGAACCTTATCCCAAAATTCACTTTTTGAAGCCCAAAATCCCACATTCCTCTATTTTTAGGGTTTGTCGTAACTCCTTCCACTTTTACCCAATCACCTCCAAATTTTTCCACATTGTCTATCTCTAACTTTTGCTTCTTTGTCCCTCTTGGACAATTTTTTTCATTCCTTCACCTCTCCTCCAAAATCCCCATTTTATGTTTGCCTATCCCTTGGAAAGTGGCAGAAACCTAGTCAAACCCCATTTACCCATCAAAGCTTCCTCCAAATCCACATTTGTCATCACTAAAAAAAAACTTATTCATGTTTTTCTACTTATTCCCCAAAGTTCAAAAAAATTAATGTTTTTGTCATTTTGCTGTCTTTTGTAGGACGCTTATTGAAGACTCCATTTTTCAAACTACTAATCAAATTGTTTTGCAGCTTGCCTAAGAAATTCGACCAAACATTGTGTTTTCTTAATCTTTTATTCTAGGCACCTAGATCTTAATTAGGGGTAAAAGAACTCTTCCTTTTTGTGTTTGAGGAAATTCTAAAGGTAGGAGAGTATGCTCTTGTCTACATAGACAATCAGAAATCCCAACTCTCGAACCTTTTCTTGTTTGATTACATGCTTACCCTTTGCGGGCCTGCCCTCCCAACTTTCTCTTTGAGAAGGTAAGAGGGGACCAACCCAAGTGAGTACACCCGGACCTAGGGTTTCCAACTCACTATAATAAATAGGTCATTTACTACGAAAGGGTTAATGGTTGGGGCTATATGAGAGTTCACTCTCACATTGGGTGCTTAGTAGGATCCTAGAGATCTCAATCACACTTGCATGACTACTAAGTTCTTGGTGCTTCATTGGGCTATAGGCGTCAATTGCACTTGCACAAATTTGAAGGGTAGTTCCTAACGAGAAGACTTACTAAACACCTTGTTCATAGTGGCCAAAAACCTTCTAGTCATTCGTGTAGGAGGTTAGACCTCTAAAGCTGCCCATATTTTTACGGCCCTTAGTAGAGACACAAAGTTCACCCTGAGGATTTTTCATGGGAATTGATGCTTGGATACCCCGAGAAGTGAGTGTCATGGAGGGGAGCCAGTGGGGTCAAGCATCTAAGTGTCCACTCTCGGTAAGCGTAGCTGGGAAACCAAACGGGATCCAATGACTATTGTCCTTGCCAGCCTTAAGAATGTTGTATATGAGCATGAGTGTCTTTGAGATAATATGCATTTGATCATTGTGTTTTCTTTGTTTGGTACATACTTACCAAGAGTAGACTAAAGACACATCACTATCCCCAAACACTTTGCAAAAAAAACACTTGTCGAGACACAAACAATTGTCCAGGTCATTACCCACACACAATCCGAAATTGCGTCAAAGCTCCATCCATCCCATATTTTATAAGCCTAAGAGAGAGGCTAAGAGTCTGTCCTCTCCATCAACATTCAAGTTTATCCTTTTAAACACCAACTATCATCCAAATTAGGGTGGTTGTGTCCCTTCATATAACTTGACATTGGAATCGATCCTCCATTGAATCATGTTCATGCCAAGAACAACCTAGTCATCAAGTTTCTTCTAAGCCATCACTATCATACCTCCTCCATCAATCATCCTCAAATTTTCTAAGGACTTAGCAAATCAAATCAATCTCCCACCGTTATCAAATCAATTATCAAAATCCAAATCCAATCATCCTCTAGTCCAATTTAACCTCACATTAAGGTTTCATGCCTTGTGAAGTTTCATTTAGACCTCATCATTAATCAATTGGCTCTTGTGCTTGAAGAAGAATCCTCTCCAAGTACCTTTTGCCTAATCTTTTTTAATCGATCAAGACTCTTAACTCACGCCTTTACTTTTCTTAGGGTCATTAGTCAACCCTTGGTGTAAAAGAGGCTTTTTAATCATCATTCCCAGGTCTAAATTCTACCCAACTTGGTCATTACCTTGCTTGTGGTTTCATCCACCAACTAAAATCCTCATCCAAGGACTAAGGTGTCAAATCCGAGCTCTAATCCAAGAACCCCACCAATCAACAAAATCCCTTGTCATCAAAGACAAAATCCAAAATTCCACAAACATCTTGTTAAATCCTTTCATCACAAATTTCCTCCTCCAAGCTTTTTCTAACTCTCATCATGCATGGTCACAACTTGATCCCAAAAGAAAAAGATGGTTGAACAAAAATATGTCATGCCAAACATTAGTGTCCTATATGAAGATCCCACGCAAGATCCTACACAAGGTGGGCAACCTAGCAACCCATATCAAAGCCAAAATCCTAACATGGTTAGCCAAGATGACCTCTCCCCGAAAGTGAAAACCTTTCTAGTGGACTCTTATAACCAAGAGATGATTGAAAAGTTCCTCCAACACAATCCTACTACACTTTTAAAGACCCTCCTTGAAAATGGAGCTCAAATTCCACCCGAATTGGATAAATCCACCATTGGTCAACAACCACAAGGAGACCTTGCTCCCTTACAAAGTGCTACACCTATTATCCAAAATCAACCAGTTGCAGCCCCACAAATCATCCAAACTCAATCAATGCCACCCGCAGCACCTCCCACAGTGGTCTCCATCCCACCTCCTTCCTCCTTACCATCTATACCATTATCAAATCTGATCTCATCTATTCTCCAACATGCTTCTGTGCCACCTCCTTCCATTCAACCACATATTTCTATTCCACAAACTTCCATTCCTACCAACAATGTCACAAACTTTATCCAGGTCGTGCTCAATCCCGTCACAACAGTTTGCGAACCGCAACCAACTATCACATGAATCCCTACGACATCGGTCCTCACATCCCAAGTTCCCATCTCCTCATCATATCAATATATTGGTGGTGGTGCACCTTCTTTGGCTCATCCAATTCTTGGGGCAAATACGACTCATCATTATCAAAGTCCGCAACAAGACCTCATTAAGGAAATTTAAGACATGAAAAATATCATCAAGGACATGAAAGGAAGGACAAACAAAAGGAAAACTTACTCATTTGAGGAGTTTTGCCCTTGTCCTTACGACCCGTCTATATCAGTTGTACCCTACCCCTCAGGATTTGAGATCCTCAAATTCACCATGTATGAAGGCAAAGGAGACCCCTGCGACAATGTCTGAGAATTACACATCTTATGCCAAGAAATCTCCTATAGTGACCTTTATCTTTGCAGAATCTTTCCCAAGAGTCTCACGGGAGACACCCTGACATGGTTCTCATCTCTACCACAAGGTTCCATTGTCTCCTTTCTAGACTTCAAAGAAAAATTTGTGGCCCACTATGCTTACAACATGGTTAATTATGTTTCTATGATGGACCTATGCAATACAAAACAAAGGCCCGAAGAAACCTTCACCAATTTCCTACAAAGATGGTGACATCTTATCAAGAAATTCTAGTGGGACATGCTAGAACAACATCAAATTGAACTATTTCAAAAGAACTTGGTGCCTAAACTTTTGAGACCCTTAATATCCCAATGTATCAAATCCTTCCAAAAATTGACTGACAAGGGCCTCGCCCTTGAACGTGTCTTGTTGGAGGAAGGAACCTTTAAACATTACCAGAAGTCGACACAAAGTTCTCCCTCTTATCATAATGACAAGCCAAAATTCTGGTCTAAAAACAAAAACATGGTCAATGATGGTGTAACTGATGCAAAGCGGGTCCAAACTATGGCCGCTCCCCCAAACTCCACCACGAATAATCATCAATTCAATAATCAAAACAATCAAAATCAATCTCAAAAACCTCACAACAATGTCTCAATCCAGGGATGACCACCTGAATCAAATAAACAGACTCCAAGAGACTTCACTCCTTTGGTTGAGCCTATTGAAATGGTGTTTCAAAAACTTGTCCAAGCAGGTGTAGTGGTTTTTCCAATCACTCGCCTTTTTGACCCCAATCAACCTAAACCAAGATGGTATAATGAAAATGAGTATTGTGAATACCATCGTATCAAGCGACATGATACACGAAAGTGTATGAAACTGAAGATCTACATAAAAGATCTCATTGATAGAGATGAGATTGAAGTAGCAAATGCAAAACCTGGTAATAACAATGACAAACTCAAATTGTACAAGGAACCCTTCCTAAAGCATGATAAAGGAAAAGGCTCATCATCTAACGCAATGGGTTATGACTACGCTAATCACATAATCGGCTTTGATTTTTTAGTAGGTCCCATTGAACCTGCAAACACTCATTTCAATGTCATAACCATCCAAAGAGTTAATCCTCCTCCTTCCCAAAGTAGACCAAATCCTGCTAGGATAGTCATTCAAGGTGCCATGCCTTCCACCTCCCATTTCCAGAATGACTGTAATGTAACTACACATCGAGGTAAGGTCACCATACAAAGAGTCCCTTCCCAACCAAACCCCCTGCCCATGTCTTCCACCCACTGATATGACCTCCTTGACCAACTTGGGAAGACCCCCTCATAGGTCTCCATTTTGGAACAAGCCCTTTTTGAGTCACGCGTTCCTAATAACATCAATGCCACCCAATTCCAAGCCCTCACTGGAAACCTTGCTTCCTAGCAGCACCTTGTATTTACCTCCAAAGATGCCCCTGTAGATGAAGACCATAACAAACCATTGCACATCGAAGCTCTTATCCACAAGAATAAGGTCAAACGTATCCTGATAGATGGTGGATTTGGGCTTAATCTATGTACATACAAATTAATAAAATAGTTGGGACTTTCTGAGGATCTAGTATACACATCAGGAAGGATCACAATAAAGGCATATGATGATGCGGAAAGAGTTTCAAAGGGCATGATCCCCTTACCTCTTCAAGTGGGCCCCATTACAATTGAAACCCCTTGCCAAGTACTAGATCTTGATCTCCCCTACAACATTCTCCTTGTGCGGCCATGGATTCATTCCTTGCAGGCCATACCCTCCACCTATCACCAATGCATCAAATTCCCCTATAATGGAAGAGAGATCACTATCAAAGCTGATCCCCAACCTTTTCAATATTGCAAACTATTAGAGGGGAAGCATCTATATCATTGTCCACTAAATAGACCCTTGCCAACGCCTCCATCTGACGCATCAAATGTTGCCTCCACTTCATCCCAACTAGATAATCAAATCAAGATCTTGGACAATGGCTCTAGAGAATACAAATTGGAGGACATCTTATTAATAGGCAATCTCCCTCTCTCTCCTAAGTCATTTGGAAAACCAAAAGAGTTCAAAAAGGATCCGAAACTAGTCATGCAATGCCAAAATACCACCTTCTAGCAATGGGCCACACTTAATGAGGAGAGCCTTGAAGAAGATGTCTCTTCCTGGTTGTACTGGGAAGAGGATGATGATCCAACAAAGGTATCCAAAAAAATGTACCCAAAAGCACCTGCCATAGTTGAAAAAATGGGTTACAAAGGACACGACCTGGGACCAGAGGAGAAAGGAAGAAAAGCACCCATAAATCCTATCTCCTACAAATACAACAGAGGCTTAGGGTACACCCCGGTGCCTAAGATTACTATTGTTGGTGCCCCTTCTAGTCCTTCTTTGGATATTGAAAGCACTGACGAAGAGGAATTCCACAAAATGCCATATGAATACGAGAAAGATACCTTCTTTGATGCTTACATCAATGCCATCACCCCCTTAACCCCTCCCACTTCACATGAGCTACATCTTGTCCATCCTGAACTCATTGACTAGGGCCAACGAGACAAACCCACTTTGGATATCTTCACTAATGATAATGCTCTCATTGCTCTCCTGACAGTACAAAATCTGGAAGATTGTAACAGAATCAAGGGTATTCAACTACACGAAAAGGGATACTTTGGTAATCAAGACAATGCCCTTAGCCACAAAAGAGATAATAAAAGGAAAAGACATGATTCCCTAGGTGAAAACCTCCTCGAGGCACCTTTGGATGAACAAAAAATAAAAACAAAGGGCGTATCCAAAAGTGAAAACCTAGAAAAGGCACTTGATGATGAGGGATTTGACCTCATTACAATTGGTTACCTTCCATAGGACAAATCAAGTTTACTGATCGAAGAAACAGACAACATCAACATGGGCACCGAAGCCATCCCACAAAATGTGCTCATTTCCAAGTCCCTTACAAATAAAGAGAAGCAAGATTTCATCAACTTCCTTACAGAGGTAAATCTTTATTTTGCATGGTCCTATGCCGATATGCCAAGGTTGGATCCTGCCTTGGTGGTTCACAATCTTGCTGTCCGCCCAGATGTAAAACCTATAAAACAAAAACTGTGCAAAATGCACCTGCATATTGCTCTCCTGGTCAAGGCAGAACTCAAAAAGATGTTAGATGTAGAACTCATCAAACCCATAGACTACGCTGAATGGGTCTCTAACATTGTACCTATTGGAAAACTTGCCAAGGGCATCCACATCTGCACAGATTTCTGAGATCTAAATAGAGCTTGTCCTAAAGATGACTTCCTGCTCCCCAATATAGACATGATTGTGGACCTTACAGCAGGACATGAAATGGTATCGCTAATGGATGGATTTTTTGGATACAACCAAACCAGGATAGCAGATGAGGATCAACATAAAACTACATTCACAACACCATGGGGTACTTTTTGTTATCAGGTCATTCCTTTTGGCCTTAAAAATGCTGGAGCTACATATCAATGTGCAATGACAACACTTTTTCATGACCTCTTGCACAAAATTATGGAGGACTACATGGATGATCTGCTAGGCAAATCCAAGACAAGACAAGAGCACATCCCTATTCTAAAACAGATCTTGGAAAGATTGGAAAAATACAAGCTGCACCTAAATCCCAAAAAGTGTGTTTGGCGTCACATTGGGAAAACTACTAGGATTCATTGTTTCCCATAGAGGCATCGAGATTGATCCTGCAAAGGTAAAAGCTATTATGGAAATGCCTCCACCAAAAACTCTCAAACAACTACGTAGTCCCTAGGGAAAACTCCAGTCTGTCAGGCATTTCATTTCATAGCTAGCAGACAAGTACCATCCATTTGTACACCTATTGTGTAAAGACACAAAATTCAAATGGGATTGCTTATGTCAAAAGGATTTTGAGAAATTAAAATAATATCTACCATCACCTCTAGTTTTGATGCCACCTACCCCTAGAAAACCTCTCATTTTGTACATATGTGCTACTACAGTGGCATTGGGGGCATTACTAGCGCAAATAGATGATCAAGGGAAGGAACATGCCATTTACTACACCAATCGGACATTGGTAGGATATGAACTCAATTACAACCCCATTGAAAGAACATGTTTGGCATTAGTGTTTAGCACACATAAACTTCGACACTATATGCTAAACAACAAAACAAAGCTAATTGCCAAGATAGACCCGCTTAAATATCTCTTGTCTAAAGCTGCTCTCACTAGTAGAACTGCTAAATGGGTCATGCTCTTGAGCGAGTTTAACATTGAATACGTGGATAGAAAGGCAATCAAGGGACAAGTTATTGCAGATTAGCTAGCTGAAGCTCCACTTCCAGGTAACCATCCTCTTCTCATAGAATTACTAGATGAGTTCATTATGGTTGTCACCACATCCCCCACATGGCAATTATACCTTGATGGCTCTTGCACTCAAAATGGATCAGGGGCAGGAATATTATTGGTTACACCTCAAGGAGATGGCATTACCAAATCATACAAAATAGCCTTTGCATGTACCAATAACATAGCAGAATACAAGGCAATCATCATAGGTTTGCATCTGGCTATCCACTAGAAAATAAAAGAGTTACAAGTTTATGGTGATTGTTAGCTCATTATAAAACAAGTCAATGATGAGTACTAGACAAAAGATGATAAACTCCTTCCTTATCGTACCATGGTTGAAGATCTTAAGCAACATTTCACAACAATCACATTTAATCAAATCCCACAAACAAACAACATGGTTGCAGATGCAATGGCCACCATTGGCTCCCTCCTTCAAATGCTAGCACATAGTTAGAAGTGTGAGTTCTTGGTCGAGCAATTATTTATACCAGCATATGACCTACTAGAGTCAAAATGGTGTGTGTTCTCATTGGTCCTGAGTCCCCTTGGTACCAAGAAACCTTCTCTTTCCTCAAAGACAACACCATTCCCCCACATCTCACAAAAACCCAACAACAAACCTTCATCCGTCGATGTGCTCATTACACCATCCTTAGAGACACCCTATTCAGAAGGCATTTCGATGGTTCCCTCCCAAGGTGTTTAGATAAACAAGAGGCAGAATGGGCATTACACGAAGTGCATGAGGGTATCCTAGGGGCACACTCAAGTGGGCTCACATTGGCTAAAAATATTTTGAGAATAGGATACTATTGGCCTAAAATGGAGGTAGATGCATATAATTATATGAAGAAATGCATCCCTTGCCAGCAACATGGCGACAAAATTCATGCACCGTCACAAGAATTGCAGCCATTTATAACACCATGGCCATTCTCACAGTGGGGGCTCGATCTCATTGGGAAAATCCACCCTTCATCTTCCAATGGACATAAATTCATTATCACCGCCACTAAATACTTCACCAAGTGGGTAGAGGCTATCCCTCTTACTTTCACCACAGGCAAGCAAATATCCAAATTCATCCTAAACTACCTATTCTATTGATATGGCATCCCAAAAGTTATCATCACAATTAATGGAAGACAATTTAAAAACTAGGATTTCAAAGAACTCTACCAAAAATTCAACATCCAACACTGCTTCTCCACTCCATATTACCCCCAAGGCAATGGCCAAGCTGAGGCTTCTAATAAAACCCTAATAAAAATCCTCAAAAAGACAGTCAATGAAGTAGGCCATGATTGGCACCTCCAACTCCATCCTGCATTATGGGCCTACCGCACCTCCATCTGCACCCCCATAGGCACCACTCCTTATTCCCTAGTATTTGGTTTCAAATGCATCCTTCCCCTTGAGATCGAAATCCCCTCTCTAAGGGTATCGCTGCAAAATATCTTACCAGATGAGGAATATAGAATTGCCCACTTACAAGAGCTAGAATTGTTAGATGAAAGGCACCTCAAGGCCTTGAATCATCTCCGAGTATATCAAAACCATCTATGCATGAGTTATCATAAAAAATTCAAAACCCAAGAATTCCAGATTGGTGATCTTGTCCTCATGGAGAATCAGAAAAATCTACAAGAAAGAGAAAAGAGAGGCAAGTTCGAGCCTAATTGGCTTGGACCATATGTAATCACAACAAAGTATGGATCAGGAGCTCATCATTTGGCTACTCCTGAAGGTGATCCTATGGATGAACCAATGAATATCATGCACCTCAAAAGATTTTATGCCTAATCCTCAGAAAGTCTTAAATTGTCAAAAAACCAAAAAAAAAAAAAATTAAAAAATGAAGAAAAATACAAAAAAAATAAGAAAAAGATCCTAAAAACAACATCACTTTGGTGAAAACCTGGCAAACAGGTGCCATGTGACACACACAAAAAAAAAATCTACAAGAAAAAGAAAGAAAAACAATTCGTCCACAAGTGAAAACCACTTTGTGGCACTATGGACAAGTACCTTGGTGAAAACCTCCATACAAGCACCAAGATAAATAACCGGATCCACTGTCTATCAAGTCAACACTACAAATCACTCTCCATCCAATCCTCCCATTCACAACATTCCTTCCCTCTCACCTTTCAATAAAACATGTGTATGATGATGAGTCTTCACCTGAGTCATGAATAAGGAATGTCCCATCAAGCTGAGCTTTTATGCCTCTATGTAAACTTCAAGAAGTCTTCAGAAACAATCCCAGGTCTACTAGTCACTCTCCAAAACCATAAAATCACTTGCCTAAAATCTACAAGACCATGTTTCCCTAGGGATGATTCCTTCCCTCGCTTGGCAACCTAATCCTCCATCCTAGTCCTACTATTGGCAAGAGGTATCAATTGGTTATATTTGACTTGTTAAATTTTGTTGGATCTTTTCATTTAGACTTGCATCTTTTGCCCTATGACTGCAACCATTTATGACTACCTAGTTTTTTTTCCATATCCAAGTATGTTACAATAGGTGCATACTAGGGCATATTTTCATAGCAGGGCATGTTTGGGATCTCTCTTGTACAAACCGATGACCTAGTATTAGTGTTCATCAACACTTACCTTCTCATGTACAAGAGTTATCAGTGTGTTTGAGGGTCTCCTTGCACATTGTGTGTAAGGAATTCCCATTTATCTGAGAGTCACTCCACACCTTGGTTTCTCAAGGCATCCTGATTTCTATAATCAATGGTGAAAGTCACCTAGGGCAATATAAAAATAGGTTGGCTCTCCACATTTGTTGTGCACAAAATCTCATCATCATTCCATCAAATCCTAAACTCAATAATCCCATGGAGTTCTTAATTTCCCCCACTTCCCATCTATTCCATATTCTTCAATCTAAGATCATTGTGTTATTACTGGCATGTTCCCTCTTTTTAAATCATTCACATTAGGTAGAGTGCATTTATTAGACAGTCATATTTTCCACAAAACATTTACCATATAAGATTGCATCACATAAATAAAAGATACACTCATCCATATAGCATTATATTTATACTACATTATAAATCATTCACACATGTGTATTTATACATAAAGCATAAAAATCATTCATCCTGCATCCAAAGCTATGTCAACAACACATCATAAACATACATATATAAGCATCCACTTTGCATCACAAAATAGGTCAGCATAGCACATCCATATAGGACACCATAAGAAAAACAAAAATAATCCATCACAATAAATGCTACACATCATCTGCCACCAATCAAATCATGTATATATATATAGAGGAAAATGTGTCTATCATGATACAATGATCGCCCCGAAGGGTCAAAATATAATACATAAGAAAAATGGGGATCTAGCTCTCCCCACCTATCTCTCCACCTCCCTCTATTGTACCCCCCTCTATTGTACCTCCCCCTCCTGATCCTCCTGCAACCCCTGCTGGTGGCCGAAAACCCACTGATCCCCCTGGCTACTGACTCTGGGTCGATCGCTAACTATAAGTCCTCTGAGACTGTACGCTCTCAGTGTACAAGGTTGCTCACTGTCCTATAGGCACTACTCCATGATATAAACCCCTGTAATATTGTGCCTCTCGAGATGATCTCTCTGCTCTCTCTCACTACTATAGACTGTCAGAAAATATCTATGCTAATCCAGCTGGAACCAATGCCTGGCGGGCTGCATCCCTCTCCCCCCACAGTCGTGTCGTATCTGCCTCCACCCTCTGCACTCTGTCCCATAAACCCTCTAACTCGGCATCCTACCGATGAAGAGCATCCTATAATCCTGCTATAGCTTCCCCCCCCCCCTTTTCCAACCCTAATTTTAGCCAAAATTAAAAATTTCCAAATGAGAGATAGACCTACTCACTGGGGGTCCATAGCTCCTCGATCAGTCAAATCGTCAGATCCTCTTAGCGTGATGATCACGAACTAGAATGCGATCCATCTCTTCCTCTCTTCTTCTTCACTCTAAGTGGCTCCAAGGCTTGTGTGTAACAATGACCCCTCATGGGGTCCATTGTGGCTTATATGGGCCCCCGTGAGGGCCCATTTTCCTCCGCGGTCTTGCATCTCCTATTCTTCTTTCCAAATTCTTTATGACTGCTTCATATTTCTTCCTCATTTATCCCTTCCACCGTGATTCTTCTTCCTCTTTTTTTGAGAATTTTTTGTTCTTTTTTCCAAAAAAATTCTCAAGGGGGCATACACCCTCCATGCTTTACGCTGGGGCCCTTTTCTTCTTCTATCTTCTACACATTGCCAAAATGTAGACACTTAAAAAGAATTATCTTAGTTATTTTTAATTCCTCATATAATTAATTATGATTCTGATCATGTCTTATATAGGATGAATCCTTCCTAAAACCAGACGTTGTGATCAATCATGTCTTAAACAGGATGAATCCTTCCTAAAACCAGACACTCTGATCATGTCTTATACAGGATGAATCCTTCCTGAAACCAAATTCTCTGATCATGTCTTATACAGGGTGAATCCTTCCTGAAACTAGATGTTGTGATCAATCATGTCTTATATAGGATGAATCCTTCCTGAAACTAGACGCTTTGATCATGTCTTATACAGGATGAATCCTTCTTGAAACCAGACGCTTTGATCATGTCTTATACAGGATGAATCCTTCCTAAAACTAGACACTCTGATCATGTCTTATACAGGATGAATCCTTCCTGAAACTAGATACTATGATCATGTCTTATACAGGATGAACCCTTCCTGAAACCAAACGCTCTGATCATGTCTTATACAGGATGAATCCTTCCTGAAACTAGATGTTGTGATCAATCATGTCTTATACAAGATGAATCCTTCCTAAAACCAAACATTGTGATCAATCATGTCTTATACAGGATGAATCATTCCTTAAAATCGACGCTCTGATCATGTCTTATATAGGATGAATCCTTTTTGAAACTAGATGTTTTGATCAATCATGTCTTATGTAGGATGAATCCTTCCTGAAACCAGACGCTTTGATCATCTTTGTCTTATATAGGATGAATCCTTCCTAAAACCAAATTGAATCTAGATCTTATCAATCGAATCAAACAAGA
Organism: Cryptomeria japonica; assembly: GCF_030272615.1. NCBI lineage: Eukaryota > Viridiplantae > Streptophyta > Pinopsida > Cupressales > Cupressaceae > Cryptomeria > Cryptomeria japonica. Next base: position 708,771,270 of record NC_081411.1, on the reverse strand, counting down.
CATTTCAATCTTACCTACCTAAGCCATCAAGCTCATACTAGAACTTAGCAATCTAGATTAGGGGCATCCTATCAAATCAATATCATCATCAAAGAAATCAGATTCTTTTTTGAATCAACGCATCATCACACCTCGCTTCAAAGAGGGGTAAAATGTAGACACTTAAAAATATTTACTTTTAATTATTTTTAATTCCTCACATAATTAATTAATTAATTATGTTAATTCAAATTCTCCTCAATATTAATTAAATATAATTAATATTGTCACTATAGTATGTGACTGATTTATTTAATATATCAATCCCTTTCTTTATTCTTCTAAAAAATTAAATCCTCACAAATCTTCCTCTTGGCTAGTTAATTTCAATTAATTAGTTAACTTACATGATTCATACAAATTATCTTCTTAATTCATCATTAACCTAATAAATTCTTCTAGAAACTCCCTAAACTCACTTAACCTTATTCTTCTAATTTTAAATTCCCTCCACTCCTCCTCTCTCCTAATCAAATCCTCCTACAACTCCTAATCCCACCTAACATTTCCTCTAATCCCCTCCTAATGAGTTGCTAGTGGCTAATCATCATGATTAGCCACAAAGTCAGCCCCTTATCCCTTCCATCCAACCACCAACTTTTAATGCTCTTTTCCTAGGTGAATGTGAGATTTTCAAATCTCACAATCCTCTAGGCATCTCCTCTCCCAAGGAATTTTAAATTCCTTCTTATTCCTCTAATCCCCATGATTATCCCTTTTTGGAGAATTTTAAATTCCTCCTCCCCATTCTTCAAGGAATGTCACATCCCTTGCTCCTCTCAAGGCACATTGGGAAGTCTTCCCAATGCACCTTGTTCTTCTCATGGTACCTTGGGAAGTCTTTCCAATGTACCTTGAGGAGTGTGGAGACAAGAAATGCCTTTAAGGCATATCTCTTGGTCTCCACACACTTTCTTGGGCCTTGTGGGAGCTCACAAGCAATCCTAGCCCTCCATCTTGGATCCATCCCAACCATCCATTCTTCCTCTCCTCTTCCTATAAGTTGAGGACTCCATCCCTTCATTGATCATCTCCAAGTTCAGTAATCTTACACTGGCTTTTTGAGCCTAGGAAATCATCTTAGTAGCCTTACCATGTCAAAATCATATTTCAAACTTAACCATTTTGTCTATATCATCATCCTAGAATCCATTTCATATTGTGCACAACATTGGAGAGCCATCCACATCAAGCAAGCAAGAGGAGTAGATCAAGTGGAGCATCATCCAAGGGTGCCTTCACTTTATCAAGCTCCATTCGAAGGAGAAGGTATTGGTTTGTGAGGTATATGCATTTCATTCTTGTTTTGAGCATTTCAAATTATATCTTTGGATTTCATGTGATTATATGTTTGATCTGCATATTTGTTACCTAATCCACCTCACTAGTCTTTTATCCTCTTCAAGGATTTCTAACCACAACAAATAGAGCTTAAACCAAAAATATATTCTAGCATAGAAGATGCTATCTTAGAAGTTCACACTTCTCTGGATCATTGTCTAGAATTTTATGTAGTGAGTGAGGCTCCAATTGTGATTGAGCAGTGTGCTCTAGGCTGTAAGCCTTCCTACAAGTGTAGGCCCCTCATATCTTGTAATATCTCTTCATATGGTCAGTGGATTGATATTGTGGGTCAGAAATCCCACCGTGGTTTTTCCTCTTTGAGTTTTTCCACATATATAAATCTGTGTGTTATGATTCTCATTTATGTAATTGGCTTATTGATTGCTTTACTTCTTTCAATACTATTTATATCGGTATACCAGTTGGTGTATGCATGTTTTGTTAAGGCTACAATATACTATTCTGGCATAACACTGATTCACCCCCACGTCTCAGTGTTATTGGTTTCCAACAATTGGTATCAGAGCCTTGTGCCTCGAAGGAAGTTTAACAACTTGAGGAAGATCCTAAAACCAAAATAGTTGAATATGGCTTTGGAGAAACAACTTGAGATGGCACTTGAAGATTATGATGCTGAAAGGTTGAAAAAATTAAAGCTACAAGATGAATTGAATTCTGCTAAGGAATTTATTCTTGTCCTACAAGAGAGGCTATCATCTATTCAAGATAGAAGGAAGGAACTTTTGCAAAATTAGGATGATAAAGAGAAAAATGCACCTAAGGAACAATGTCAGAAATTGAGTCAGGAGAACATGGTTATGAAGAATGAAATGCAAGTTATAACTATGAGGATGTCTAAGGAGACTGAGGATGGAATGAAAAATGAAGACAATCTTGTTGTATCCCTGAAGAACAAGTTTGAAGAATGTGGTAGTTTGGTTCATGAAAATGATATGCTAAGAACTTATTTGGTACAATCCCAAAGCAATGAGCAAGAGCTTGAGAGACAAATGATAATACTAAGAGAAGATTTAATTGTTTCAAGTGAGTACAAAGAAAAATTCAAGATCAGCTCAGCACAACTTGATGAGTTATTGAAGAGACAAAGGTAGATTGGAGATTCTAGTGGACTTGGTTTTGAGCAAGGACAAAGTTCCAATACTGCTAATGAAGATCAAAACCATAAGGCACCAGTAAGAAAATTTGATGCTTATAAATTCAATGGTAGATATTTTGTTTTCAATAGGTTTGGTCACATGGCTAGGTAATGTAGAAATAGAGCAAATCAAAATCATGATTCTACTCTTGATAAATGTTCTAAATGCAATAAAACTGGTCATAAGACAAAAGATTGCATAATTAATGTTAAATGCTATTCCTATGGAAAATTTGGACATATGGCTAATCAGTGTAGGTCAAGAAATTTCACCAGTTTTATCAAAGCAATTCAAAAGAACAATGTTACATGTTATGCATGTAATAAGGTTGAACATATTGCTAAGTTTTGTAGAAGCAGGAATCCACTGCTCAGTAGTGGAGGATCATTGATGGCAACATGATTTTGTGTTCTGGCTTCATATGGTGTACTGGTAGGCACTTCATATACTCTACACCAACACCAACACCAACAAGTTAGAAGATTTATTTCGTCACCGACAATGCAGGGCGACATGGTATAGTAAAGTTTATTGGTATTGGAGGCTGACATATCTTGGATCCGGTATCGGTAAGATTTTATAATGTTTATACATTTATGTTATCTGGCCGACATGTAATATGATATTGTATATATCTTTGTAAGCCGACATAGGACATAAATTTGTATAGGGTATATAGGTCAATTTGATTAGATCATTTTGATGTAAAAAGGATATGTATGGAATGGATCATGATAAAAATGTAATATGATGCGAAATATATCAGAGAGATTATGTATGTGAGGAATTTATTGTAAGGGCTACTCCAGTAAAGGATTTAGGGTTTCTAACCAGAATAGATAGAGCTTAAACAAGAACTGTATTCTAGCATAGAAGATGTTATCTTAGTAGTTCACACTTCTATGGATTGTTGTCTGGAATTTTATGTAGCCGGTGAGGCTCCTATTGTGATTGAGTAGTGTGTTCTAGGTTGTAAGCCTTTCTGCAAGTGTTGGCCCCTCATATTTTGTAATATCTCTTCATATGGCCAGTGGATTGATATTGTGGGTCACAAATCCCACTGTGGTTTTTCCTCTTTGAGGTTTTCCACGTATAAATTTGTGTGTTATGATTCTCATTTATGTGATTGGCTTATTGATTGTTTTACTTCTTTCACTTCTATTTATACCAGTATACCAGTTGGTGTATACATGTTTTATTAGGGCTAAAATCTTCTATTCTGGTATAACATTGATTCACGCCCCCCTCTCAATGTTATTGGTTTCCAACATATTTTTCTTAAGATCATTAGTTAATCCTTAGTAGAAAACTACTTTGTGATCATCATTTTAAGGTCTAAATTTCACCCAACTTGGTTGTCATCTTGTTTGTGGTTCTCATCATCAACCTCCTTCACCTAAATCCTTGTTCAAAGGACTAGGGTGTGATATAAATCAATTTTTTCCTAATCCAAGGACCCATCCAATCAAATGTAAATCAAATCAAAACCCAAATCTTTCACTAAGTCCTTTCATCAACCTTCTTTCTTTCAATTAATCTTTTCTAAGATTATTATAGTATGGTCACAACTCAATCTCAAAAGAAGAAGATGGATGAACACCAATACAATGTGCAGGATATTAGTAGTGTATATCAAGAACATACACAAGATCCTACACAAGGTCAAAATTCACAACCCAACATTCAAGATCTACAATCACAACTTGACACTAGAATGGTTGATCAAGATGACCTCCCCCTAGAAATGCAAACATCTCTAGAAGATTCCTACAATCAAGAGATGATGGAGAAATTTATCTGACATAATCCTAGTGGTCTTTTTGAGGGACCTTAATGAAAATGGGGCTCACCTTCCCCCTGATTTTGATAGATCTATTCTTGATCAACAACCATAAGGAGAATTTCCTCCTAGTCACATCATTTCCCCTACCCTTCATCATCAATCCATAATGCCCACAATATCCATCCCCATTATTTTTGTCGAACCTTCCTCTTCTTTTCTAGCATCTATACCATTATCTAACCCGATCACATCCATTCTTCAACATGCTTATTTCCCCATCTTCTTCCACTCACCCACATGTATCTATTCCTCAATCTTCTATTCCCCTCAACAATACAGCTAAGTTCATGAATGCTTATCTCTCTCACACCACCGCAACCCACGTATCACATCAAATCATCATCTCTCGAGTCCCTGTCACATCAGTCATCATATCTCAAATCCCTATTTCTTCATCTTACTAATATATTAGTGGTGGTGGTGTGTCATCCACGACTCACCAGATGCCCAGGGTAAACACGGTTCATCATGTCCAAGATCCACAACATGTTTTAATCAAGGAAATTAAGGATATGAAGAACATCATCAAAAACATGAAGGAAGGGACTAACAAAAGAAAACCTTATTCATTCAAGGAATTTTGTCCCTATCCTTATGATCCATCAATGTAAGTCACACCTTACCTACCAGGGTTTGAGATGCCTAAGTTCACGAAGTATGAACTCAAGGGTGACCCCCAAGACCATGTCTCTAAGTTTCACATCTTATGTTAAGAGGTCTCCTATAGTGATTTGTACCTTCATAGGCTTTTTCCTAAAAGTCTTATAGGAGACACCCTTGTGTCATTCTTGTCCCTACCTCAAGGTTCTATTACTTCCTTCCCAGACTTGGCAGAAAATTTTATGGCCCACTATGCTTACAATATCATCAATGACGTTTCCACGATGGACCTATGCAACACAAAATAGAGGCCCAGAGAAACCTTTGCCAATTTCTTGAAAAGCTGGCAACATCTTATCAAAAAATTCTAGTGGGATGTGTCAGAGGAACACCAAATTGAATTATCCCAAAAGAATCTGGTACTCAAACTATAAAAACCTTTAACAACTCAGTGTATAAAATCTTTCTAAAATTTTAGTAACAAGGTCTTGGCCCTTGAACGTGTCTTGTTAGAGGAAGGTACTCTAAAACATTATCAAAAATCAAATCAAAATGCTTCCTCTTATAACAAAGATAAACCAAAATTTTGGTCTAAAAAAAGGAATGTAGTCAATGATGGTGTCACTGATGCAAAGTGAGTTCAAACCATGGTTGCTCCTCCTAAACTCACCACCACTAGCAATCAATTCAATAATAATCAAAACAATCAAAGTCAATCTCAAAGAGCCCCCAACAATGTCTTAATCTAGGGGTGACCAACTTGATATAATACTCAGACTCCAAGGGAGTATACTCCTCTTGCTGAGCCCATCGAGGTTGTATTCCAAAAACTTGTCCAAGTCAGTGTAGTTGTCTTCTTGATAACCCTCTTGTTTAATCCTGACCAACCCAAACCTAGGTGGTATAATGAGAATGAGTGTTGTGACTATCACCACATCAATGGAAATGATACACGAAAGTGTATGAAACTGAAGAACTATATCCAAGATCTCATTGATAAGGGTGACATTGAGGCATCAACGATAAAAAATGGTAATAATAATGACAAACTTAAGATGTATCAGGAACTCTTCTTGAAGCATGATAAATGCAAGGCCTCATCATTTAACACTTTTAATTATGATTATATTAATCATATATTCGACTTTGACTCCTTGGTGGGTCATATAGAGCCTGCAGATAACCATGTCAACACCATCACTATCTAGGGAGCTAACCCTCCCAAAATAGACCTAGGGTCACTATTCAAGGTGACCCTCCCCCTTCACAACTGGAAAGTAGGCCCAACCCTCCCAAAATAGTCATTCAAGGTGTTTCCCCCTCCACTTCCCATTCTCATAATGATTACAATGTAACCACTCGCTATGCAAGAGTAATCATCCAAGGAGCTCCTCCCCCACCCAACCCTCCCCCCACTTCATCCACCCACCAATATGACCTTGTAGATCACCTTGGAAAGACTACTACACATATTTCCATCCTAGAGCTCCTCAAGACCTCCCCCATTCATAATGAGATTTTGGAACAAGCCCTCATTGAATCACATGTCCCCGACAACATCAATGCTACCCCATTTCAGGCCCTTATTGAAAACCTTGCTGCCCAACACCAGCTTGTGTTCACCTCCAAAGATGCTCCCCTCAATGACGATCATAATAAACTATTACTCATTGAAGCTATCACCCAGAAGCATAAGGTTAAATGGATCTTGATAGATGATGGATTCAAACTCAATCTCTGTACATACGAGTTGATAAAGAAACTATGACTTTCTAATGAGTTGGTTGAACCATGAGGGTAGATCACAATAAAGGCCTATGATGATGCATAAAGGGTTTCCAAAGGCATGATCACTTTACCTCTTCAAGTGGGCCCTACAACAATTGAAACCACTTGCCAAGTTTTGGATCTTGAACTCCCTTATAGCTTCCTCCTTGTCCGCCCGTGGATTCACTCCCTTCAAGATGTTCCCTCCACCTATCACCAATGCCTTAAATTCCCTTTCAATGGTAGAGAGATCACTATCAAGGGTGATCTGCAACCTTTTTAGTATTGTAAACTTCTAGAGGGGAAACATCCATACCATTGCCCCACTTAACAAACCCACTTTGCCTCCTCCATCTAATGCATCCAAAGTTTCCTCCACTTCATCTGAACCTAAGGTCAAGATCATAAATGATGGTTGTGGAGAATACAAACTTGAGGATGTCCTACATGTGGGAAAACTCCCATTATCTCCCTAATCATTTGGCAAGCCCAAAGAAGTAAAAAAGGACTAGAACCTCATTGTAAAATGAAAAGACACTACCTTCAAGCACTGGGGATTGCTTGATGAGGAGGGTCTAGAAGTGGATGTCTCCTCTTGGTTATATTGTGAAGAGGATGAAGAACCAACAAAGATTCCCAAGAAGATGTATTCAAAAGCATCAGCTATAGTGGATAACATGGGCTATAAAGGATATGGATTGAGACCGAAAGAGAAAGGAATCAAAGAACCAATAAATCCCATCCCATACAAGCATAATAGGGGCTTGGGTTATACTCTAGTGCCTAAGATCACTCTTGATGGTGTCCCTTCAAACCCTTCTTTGAATGTCGAAAACTCTATCGTAGAGGAATTTCATGAAATGCCTTTTGAATACCAAGATGACATATTATTTGGCACCCATATCAACACCATCACCCCTTTCACCCCATATGAGTTGTAACTTATGCACCCTGAGCTTATAGACTGGGACCAATGAGGAAAAATTGCTTTGGAAATATGCGCCGACGACAATTCTCTCATGAATCTCTTGACTATGCACAACTTGGAAGACTACAACAAAGTTCATGGGATCCAACTACATGAGGAAAAATACTTTGGTAGTCATATCAATGCCCTTAGTCACAAAAAAGACAATAAAAAGAGAAATCATGATTCCTTAGGTGAAAACCTTCCTGAGGCAACTATAGATGAAGAAAAAGTAAAATAAAGGGTGTATCCTCAAGCAAAAACCTAAATCAGGCACTCGAGGATGATGGAATTGACCTTCCTACCATGGTTCTCCTGTAACAAGATAGGTCAAACCTATTTATAGAAGAAATAGACACTGACACTATCAATGTGGGCACTAAAGATACTCCTAAGAATGTGATTATTGCTAATTCCATGATGGATCAAGAGAAACAAAACTTCATCAATTTTCTCACAGAAACAAAGGTTAACTTTTCCTAGTCGCATATTGACATGCCATGCCTTGATCTAGACTTAGTAGTCCACAATCTTGTTATCCATGTAGATTCCAAACCTGTGAAGCAAAAATTACGCAAGATGCATCCACATATTACACTCCTCATCAACAAAAAACTTCAAAAGACGTTAGATGTTGGATTCATAAAACCAATAGATTATCCTGAGTGGGTATCCAACATTATCCCTATTGGCAAAGCTATTGGGGGAATCCAAATTTGTACAAAGATTTGAATAAAGCATGTCCTAAGATGATCTCCCACTTCCCAACATAGACATGATCATAGACCTCATAGTGGGACATGAAATGTTGTCACTTATGAATGGATTTTCTAGATATAATCAGATTAGGATAGCAAAAGAGGACCAACACAAAATGACATTCACAATACCATGGGGCATGTTTTGTTACCAAGTTATGCCTTTTGGTCTAAAAAAAGCCAAAGCGACATATCAGTGAGCAATGACAACCATATTTCATGACCTCTTTCACAAAATCATGGAAAATTATGTGGATGATCTCCTAATGAGATCCAATACAAGAGATGAATATATTTCAATCCTAAGATAGATCTTCGAGAGATTGGAAAAGTATAAGTTGCGCCTAAATCCTAAGAAGTGTGTCTTTGGCATTACATCTGGGAAACTTCTTGGTTTCATTATTTCTCATAGAGGCAAAGAAGTTGATCCTGCAAAGGTGAAAGCCATCCTAGAAATGCCTCCCCTGAAGATTCTCAAATAACTACGCATCCTTCAAGGAAGCTCCAATCTATTAGATGCTTCATTTCACAGCTTGCAGATAACTGCCACCCATTTGCACACTTACTATGCAAGGACACTAAATTCAAATGGGATCACCCGTGTCAGAAGGATTTTGAGAAACTCAAGGAATACCTAGCATCACCTCTAGTCCTTATGCCTCCTATCCTAGGACAACCACTCCTTTTGTATCTATCAGCAACCATAGTGGAACTGGGGGCACTACGACACAAACAAATGATCAAGGAAAAGAACATGCCATTTACTACATCAACCACACTTTAGTAGGGTATGAGCTCAATTATACCCGTATTCAAAGAGCATGCTTGGAAATTGTCTTTAGTACTCAAAAACTTTGGCATTACATGCTTAACAACAAATTAAAATTGATTGCTAAAATTGACCCCCTCAAGTATCTCTTATCAAAGGCTGCACTCATAGGAAGAACTGCTAAATGGATCATGTTACTGAGTGAGTTTAAAATTGAGTATGTGGATAGAAAGGAAATCAAAGGACAAGTAATAGCAGACCAACTGGAAGACGCTCTGCTTCAAGGTAATCACCCCATCCTCACATTATTCTCTAATGAGTCCATAATGACTATCACCACATCTTCCACATGGTAGTTATATTTTGATGGTTCTTACATGCAGAACGGATCAGGGGCAGACATATTGTTGATCATACCACAAGGAAATTGCATCCCTAAGTCATATAAGATAGCCTTTGCATGCACCAACAACATTTCCGAATATGAAGCACTAATAACTAGACTCCATTTGGCCATCCAATGGAAGATATTGGAATTACATGTCTATGGTGATTCCTAACTTGTTAGTAAACAAGTAAATGATGAGTATCAAACAAAGGATGACAAGCTTCTTCCCTATTGCAGCATGGCAGAAGACCTAAAGCAACACTTGACAACAATCCAGTTTGAGAAGATTCCACGCATAAACAATAGGGCTACAGATGCAATGGATACTATTGGTTCTCTCCTTCAGATGCTGACACATAGTCAAAACTGTGAGTTTTTAGTCGAGAAACTCTTCATACCGGCATATGAGCTACCTGAGTTTGAAATGGTGTGTGTACTCATTGGTCCTGAATCCCCTTGGTATCAAGAGACCTTCACCTACCTAAGAGACAACATTATCCCTCCCCACCTCACCAAAACCCAACAACAAACCTTCATCCATCATTGCGCCCGTTACACCATCCTTGAGGATACCCTATTCAGAAGGCATTTTGATAATTCCCTCATAAGGTCTTTAGATAGACAAGAGGCTGAATAGGCACTATGTAAAGTGCACAAGGGTATCTATGGGGCACACTCAAGTGGTTTCACTTTGGCTCAAAATATCTTGCGAACGGGATACTACTGGCTTACAATGGAAGAAGATGCATATAATTATGTGAAGAAATGTATCCCTTATTAGAAGCATGGCGATAAGATTCACACTCCATCACAAGATCTGCAACCTTTTATCACACCTTGGCCCTTCTCACAGTGGGGGCTCGATCTCATTGGGAAAATCCACCCCGCATCCTCCAACGGTCATAAATTCATCATCATCGCCACTAAATACTTCACCAAGTGGGTGAAGGACATCCCTCTTACATTCACCGTTGGGAATCAAATCTCTAAATTCATTCTAATCTACTTGATCTACAGCTATGGAATCCCCAAATATCATCATGGATAATGGTAGACTCTTCAAAAATTAGGATGTTAAAGAACTGTATCAAGAGTTTGATATCCAACACCACTTCTCCACCCTCTATTACCCGCTAACGATCAAGATGAGGCTTCTAGTAAAACCCTAATCAAAATCCTTAAAAAGAAAGTCAATGAATCTAGTCATGATTGACATCTCCAACTCCATCCTTCTTTGTGGGCTTACCACACCTCCATCCTCATACCCACAAGCGCCACTCCATATTCCCTCGTCTTTGGCTCCAAAGCTATCCTCCCTCTTGAGATCGAGATCCCATCTCTAAAGGTATTGCTGCAAAATATCCTTCCTGATAAGGAATATAGAGTTGCCAGGCCGCAAGAGCTAGAATTATTGGATGAAAGATGCTTCAAGGCCTTGAACCACCTCCAGGTATATCAAAATCACTTATGCTTGAGCTATAACAAGAAAGTCAAAACTTGAGAATTTTAAGTTGGTGATTTTATTCTTATGGAAAATCAAAAAAATCTTCCAGAAAGAGAAAAGAAAGGCAAGTTTGAGCCCAATTGGCTTGGACCTTATGTGATCACAACAAAGTATGGATTAGGGGCATATCAGTTGGCCACTCCCGAAGGAGATCCCTTGGATGAGCCTATTAACATCATGCACTAGAAGAGATTTTATGCTTAATACTTAAAAGGTTACTAGTTATCTAAAAGCATGCAAATTGTTTTTTAAAAAAACACAGAAATAAAAATAAAAAGGAAAAAATAGAAAAAGGTAAAGAAAAATCAATACGTCCATTAGTGAAAACCACTTTGTGGTGCTATGGGCAAGTACATTGGTGAAAACATGGTTCTAGGTTCCAAGGTAAATAATCTAGATCCATCATCTATGTGGACAGACTCAAATCCCCCCTCACCTGAATCCGTTCCATAGCATACCCTGTCTGATGCTCATACCCTATAATAAAAATTGAATATTCTGACATCATCCCTGCCCCTTACCAATGAGGAGGATTGTACAAGCCTAATTATATGGCCACTTGCATAGGATGACTCCTACCACCATTCCCCCCACTTCTCTTGTAACCATCCATTTCTTTAATCCACACCACTACATAAGCATTTTCATGCATCATCCACCACCTTGCTAGTTGTTGGTTGTCTCCTTCATTCTAGCAGAAAGTCAATCCAGTGATCCTGCCATCCATCCCCTCCCTAAGAAAAGGAAAAGGAACAAGGTGCTCCTAACCACCTCCACAACAAACCTGCCCACTTTCCCCACCAAACTATCCTCAGCAAGTTGGTCATCAATTCTCTCCCCCGGTTCATGATGATGAGTCTTTGCTTGAGTCATGAATAAGAATCATCCCATCAAACTGAGCTTTTATCCCATCAAATTGAGCTTCCATCCCATCAAACTGAGCTTTCATCCCATCAAACTGAGCTTCCATCCCACTAAATTGAGCTTTCACCTATCACGCTAAGCTTAATCCTGAGTCCTAAGCTTAAGCTTCTTCTTGACTTGCACGTCATTCAAACATCCATCCATATGTACTCCATCAAGTCTTTGCAGTCAAGTGCCACATCATCACTCATTCCATCTTCTCTATTGCCTATTCAGCTTCATCAGTCACTCCTGCCCATTGGGATGCATCCTTCCCCTATCCAATTGTATATCAACAGATTCTAATTCCTACTCTTGGCAAGAGATGTCAGTTAGCCTTGTGCATTTTTCTTGCATGATTTGGTCTATTTGCTTTGATTTGCATCACTTTTTCCTATGATTGTTCCTACCCACAACTACCAAGATCAATCTATATCTTGGTATGTTACGGGTTGGGGAATACTGGGGCATGCTTTTGTGGTATGATGTGGGTTTTTATGTTGGGAAAATAGTGTTGTACACCTTTCATAATAATGTTTCATTGTTATATTATTTTATTATTCTGTGAGGTGGACATGGAATTATATTGTAATATCATATTATATTGTTGTACCTAGGAGCACCTAGATGGACGTGCAACATTTAGAGACTCCCTTGGAATATTCTTCTAATCACTTGATGAGTTTTATTGGCACATTGGTATTATTATATTGTATTTATTTAATATTGGGGAATGTAATTGTGATGAAGTACCCAATATTAAATGTGGGTCAAGGGTGGGTAGGAAAAATATTATATTTTATTGTCACATGGTTTTGATGTAATACCACTTGGTGGTTTTGTGGGAGCTTGTGTTTATAAAAGAAACCACAAGGGTAGTTGTTTGGGTTGGTCAGTTAGCTAGGTTAGCATTTGTGGATGTTGGAAGCATGGCATGGGATGTGTGGATTCATGCTTGGTCACATGGAGTGCTTGTTAATGACTTTTTATGGATGGGTTTTCAAAGGCTTTCCATAGTTGTATTGTAATGGATGCATTGTTGATAATACATGGTGGATGATGCTTCTAGAGGCTGGGGTTCTTCCCTCATGAGGGTTTTCCTAGGGTATATCTTATGTCACATTTTCATGGGTATGTTGTCTATTTTTTGCATGTGGATTCTATGAGTTTATTTTGTTGAAATCTAAATTGGGTTATGTGGAAATTATCATAAAGTTGGCTACAAGTTTCCTTTCAAGTGGTATCAGAGATATTGGTTTTAATGATGTTTATAACCTTGGGTTGAATCCATGAATGTATGTGACATTAAAAGACAAGACAATATATGAGGGTTTGTTGTAGGTTGTGGGTTGCAAATTTGTGGGCATTTGTTGCAGATCTAATATTATAAAAATTTGTTTCAAAATGGGTTTCCATTGAATTGCATTTTGGGGGTGGAGTTTCAGATTTGACTCCATGGGACAAAACAGACCCCATGACTATGATTAGGAGGCTAGGAGACAAATTTTGATATATAATTTGCCCTATTTTGGTGATGTTGGTTTGAGTTTGAAATTTTTTTAGACAGTACGACCATACTACCTATGCAATTGTCATCAAAATAATAATAATAATAAAAAAATCCCTATAGAGCAAAAAACTCATTGGCCTTTTTAAAAAAAAATTATGAAAAAAAAATGTTGAAAGCTCGAAAGAAAATAAATAAATTTATTTGTGGGGTGGTGGAGGTCCACTGACCCCACCACGGCCCACGACCCTACAAAGGGCAGCCAACAGTGGTAATACCACTATCGGTATCCACTGTTGGCATTGCTAGTAGTGGGTGCCAGCAGTGGCACTGCCACCTATAGATGGCGGGGCCCCTATCTCCTGGGGAAATCCTTGGGCGAGGTAAACCCTGTGGGGACCACCTATGGGGTGTGGGTTTGTCCCCCACACGTGGTCAGTGGAAAAGGTGATATGATTAGTTTTTCTAGATTTTGTTGTTTGGGTAGTGAAATGTCAGCTGGAAGTGACAGGTACCTTGACAGCTTTGAGAGGTCATAACTTGAGCATATGGAGTCAGATTTTAGACTTCGAATAGTCAATGAAAATCTCTTGGAGAGCACTTCAGTTTGGTTCAGATTTGGTGCAGGTTTGACATGATTTATTTGTTGATATTTTAATCTAAGTTGTTTATGGGTTCTTTTGACTTTAATGATAGTATGAATTTATGGCATGTTACATATTGGATATTTTGATTTGATGTCATTGTAAAATCAGTGTTGTATCTTGATTCATCTCATGGTGACATGGATATTAGTTTGGTTTGGGTATGTATGTTGCATTGGTTGGTCTACAAGTTGTGCAGTTTTGTGAGTTGTCTTTACTTACAAGATTGCACCTCTGACTTGGATATGGGTTGTCTATGTCCATAGATCTTTAATTGATTATGCATATCTAGATTTGGTGGCTTGGCTTAAAGTCATTGGTCTGCTGGTTTGTTGTCATTTTGAGGAGGAGAGATGTTGTTACTAGGTACAATCATGATGGTGACCTACATGGTTGACTATGTGATGCTAATAGGTTGGACACACTGAGTTCTAGATGCTTTCTTCATGGATGTGATCATGATGCCATGGTTGTTCCTTGTGTTTAGAGACTTTGGCATGACATGGTTGGATTTGCAATTGCTTTAATTGATAATGATTCAATTGGATTGAGGATCATGGTTAATTTGACTTTTGGGATCTCATGATGTCGACTTTGAGTTATTTTATTGTTAGATGGTTTTGGTTGATTCTCATGTTAGAGGAAGGTTTTATCATGATGTCATGGATAGCTTGGATACACTTTCAATGGGAGCTTTTGATAGTATGATGTGGCAGTGTAGGATTTGGTATTGATTGTTTGTTGGTGGTTTTGTATCTTCTTGAGATGGAGTTCATGGTTTACTTGATATTGTTGAAATTTTAGTTGTATGTGTGTAGACCTAGATGATCTTTATTTAGGAGATGGTTATCATGATGCTATGAGAGCTTGGTATCATAGATTAGTGGGAGGTTGTAGTACTGATGTGTATTCACCATGTTGGTTGGTGGATGATCTTCTTAGTGTGGAGATGTTTGGAGGATGCCTTAGATCCTATTATTACAGAAGGATCTTTCACATTTGTAGGTACACTTGTAGGAGATGGTGATCTCATGATATTTGAGGATGTTGACATTTTGAGGGCTCAAGGAGTCCTTGGTTGAGGTGTGGTTTTATGCTTTCATTTGACATATTATCCTTGTTTGATAGGATGGCTGATATTATCTCATGGTGCACTCTTGATACTAGTTTTGAGTTTTGGTAGGATATGGTTATTGGATATGTTCATATGGGACATGTTATCTCTTTGGGGGAGATGGTTTAAATCATGTTGTCATGTTTATGTTCCTCATTCTGTGGTTTGAGCTTTGACATTGATCTTGGTAATTCTCTTTGTATTTGGTACATGATCATTTGCTTGATTACTTCATGGTGGTGCTATGTTGCATTTGGATTTTTCCATGTATTGATTGGTTATAGGTACTCTTGGATACTTGGAGACATAGGTGATGTTGATATTCTAGCAAGAAGACCGAGGAGAATTCATGTGGTATAGACTTGAGAGGAGATTGTTCTTAGATGAGTCATGATGACTTGGATATCTTGGATGAGCATTCTCATTCCCACTCTTGGTCTACTCGGTGGTTTACTACTTGAAAGGTATTTCCCATTGTTTCATTTCAGGTGCATTATAATTATGCTTATCTTTCATAGATATGGATCTTGAGATATGGAGATGTTTATTTTTGGAGGGTTAATTTGAGAGATGTATGGCATTGGTCATCTCCTTATTAATTTGAGTTATTATTATGATGGTGATAATAACTAATATTAGTTTGGGAGATGGTTTATATTGGGTATATTCCCTTGGGATTGGTAATGGATATTTAGTTTGATCTTCTTGGTTATGAGAGGCTTACATCCATGTTGTTTACATGTTATATATGTTTGTTTGGTCCAAGGGATTGAATGGGTATTTGGGTGTTGTTATTCTTTTTATTTGGGGTTTTATGGAGGAGATCATACTTGACATAGTTGGCATTTAGAGGTGTGTGTAGAGGGGCATGCTATAGGTTTTGATTTGCACCATTCCTCTCTTTGTTTTGGTTATATTCCTAGCTATTCGTATTCACATTACATTGGTTTGAATTTGTTTGGAGCTATGTGTTGATTAGTTTGTATTCATAATATGTCATGTGGGAGATGACATGGAGGTTCCTTTATCTCTTTCTTTTAATGGTGTGGAGAACATTGGATAATGTTGGAGACATTGTGTGAGAGTGGTACTTGCAAGTTATCAGTTTACATGATGTTCATATTGATGTGGTTGTTCTTGATACTACACGGTTACACTTCTTTGATATGCTATTAGCGGTCTCATTTCTGATATTGACATTACCTATGTAGTGGGAGTTCCTTTGTGTACATATGTTGTAGGTATTGTACTTGGGGATTATGGTTGCATGTTACAGGTTGCATATGTTGATGATATATTAATCACTTGGTTTGTATGCCTTGGAGGTATGTGTAGTTGATGTGTTAGCACTTGTTGTGGGTGTTATTTAAGCTATGTAAACAACTACCTTTTCTATGGATACCTTTGGATTAGTGTTTGTGTTTGGATATTAGTTAGGGCAGGACTTATAATTTATTGCGATAGATTGTGTGCCTTTCTCTTTGGATGGCATTTTCATGTCTAGTGGCAGTGGCATGATGGAGGGTGGGAGCATTCATGTATGAGATGGTGGTCACTTTGTTCTTGTTGTAGGTATCTTGATGGAGCACATGTAGTACTTGTATTTCATGATGGTATATGTGCGTGGAGAGATTATTCTCTT
This sequence comes from Cryptomeria japonica, assembly GCF_030272615.1. Taxonomy (NCBI): domain Eukaryota; kingdom Viridiplantae; phylum Streptophyta; class Pinopsida; order Cupressales; family Cupressaceae; genus Cryptomeria; species Cryptomeria japonica. The sequence goes on along the minus strand of NC_081411.1, from coordinate 708,754,324 downwards.
GTTCATGTTGTTAGATACTTGATCAATCCCAAAGACACTGAGAGGGGGGGTGAATCAGTGTCTAACCAGTAACCAAAAGATTTAAACTTATTTGCAACTTTATAACCCAAATTAATATACCGATAAGCAAATAATAATGTAGTAAAGATAAATAACAGTATAACCATCAATGCAAACCATAACACAAATATTTTTGGCGAGGAAACCTGGTAGGGGAAAAACCTCAGTGGAATTTGTGACCCACAATATTTACTCACTGGCCAATATGAATAAATATTACTTATACAATAGGGGCATGCACATGCAGAAGGCCAACAGCCTAGAGCTCACTTCTCAACAACAAAAATGGAGTCCCACTAACTACAAAATTGAATGATTAAATCCAATGACAATTTACTGCTCAAAATAGCATCTACAATGCTGGATTCAGTACTGGTTTAAGCTTTTTCAGATACCTCTGCCATAAAACTTGTTTCGCTCTTCTTTTCTCTTATTTTCTCATAAAATAATTACATCATAATGCATATATAGTTATTCACTCTCATATACCGCTTGCATTCATTACCTAATTACATATCCTTACTTACAAAATGACCTATAAGATCTCATACATATATGAGTCTTTACAATACATCATGTCAACTATACAATATAATTTTCATGTCGGCTAGGAGTGTCAGTAATATCTTCTGTTGGTGTAGATTGGATGCCGGTGTGAATAATCTTTGTTGTGCATGTCGGTGTCAGTAGATGATGTTTGTTGCTGGTGTAACCTATGAACCATGTTACCAATTGGTTGCCATCAATGACAACATCAACTATTCTCATCTGAGTGTATAATGCCAACAATCTCCCCCTTTGGCATTGATGGAAACACTCATGAGAAAAATACAAAAGATGATTTCCAAAAATGAAGTCCAAAAATAAGAGTTCTCCCCCTAAGAAATGATCCCTTCTGTATATTTTTCTCCCATACTACTACTCCCCCTTTGACATCAATGACAAAGGATGTCAAAAATAATCAAATAATTCAAAATTCTACCTCAAAGCCTATAACAGGTTATGTACAATCTGAAAGATATCTACTAACATCAGATTAAGACTTTGCATAAATTTAGTGTTTGTAGCATTGTAAAATTGCGACACTTGCAATTTCGACTGTATTTGGGTCTTCATGATGGCGGCGCAACATTGAACCTGAATGGAGACCTTGAGACCTGTTTACGACATTAAAAACTACATCTTTCTACACCTTGGCCTGATCCTCCTTGCACCTTGATGTCCCGGGAGGTGGGACCATGGTGCCCAGCGCCCTGGTCCCTGGCCCTATTTTGGGACCGGTCTCTTGTTGGGCATTGGGTCTTCGAGTTTGCAATTTGGAAAATAATGCTCCTAGGTTGGCCTAAGGTCAAAAAAATCAGTCTCCTAACCCTAATTGACAAGTATATAAACTACATTTCCCCTCCCAAAAAGAGGAGGAAAAATATATGTATGCAAGAGGTGGAAGCGATAGGCAAACATTCAAACATTCAAGCATTCAAGCATTCCTTCAAGAAATTAAGCATTCTAAGTCTCCATTCAAGGCTAGGTGTTGCATTCAAGACCAGGATTCAACCATTGAAGAGGAGATCACCTACAACATACAACATACAACATCATTACACCTTCGCATGTAAGAATACAAACATTCTTACAACAAGGTATCAATACTTGATTACATTACAAACATTTACATTTACAACATTCTCATTTCTTGGTTAATTCCAAAAACTGGGGTTTGAACTGAAGGTAAACCCCCCAATCGTCCTCTCTTTTCTATGTGTAGGTTGCAGGTATGCGACTGTAATTGAAGATCTGGAATCCTTGTGTAGAGACGAATAGATCCCCCTTCGTTTCACAGATTTTTCGGAGGACCATGTGCACTCTGAGTGCCATCGTCCCGTCAACTTTCGCTCAAACTTGCAGGGCAACATCGTCTCGACATTTTACTGCTAATTTCAGGTCTATAGCTTCATCCTGTGTCCCTATCTCCGTCTACAAGCGAATCTTTCTTACTTTTACATACACTCCTAGTTCAATCCTTCTATCTACATTCTTTACAAAAGAGGGTATCCTTGATGTCTCAACCCTTCAAACTCATTTAGAATTCAATCTTGCATTATGTGGGATTGGATCTTGTGAGTTTCAACCCCTCTTTTGAATGTAAAGTCTCTCCTAAGTGAAAACTGTCAATCCTAGTGACCTCCTTTCTCTCTCCTTGGAGTGGGGGAACACCTAGGGTTCGATTTTCCACTTTACATTTTGGTGAACCCAACGTGAAAATCCTAATTCTGATTATTCATGGTTAGATCTGAAAAAAAAAAAATTTGCTTCCTTCATTACATTTCCATGTTTGATCTTTTGCAAATTTTAGAGGTTAATTGCATAAAAACTCTAAATTTTCTTTTTAGTAATTGAGCTTGTGAAATTTTTAATTGTTAATTCTTGTTTCAGATCTACCCTTCTATTGCAAATTATCAAATCATATTTGTGCTTTAATTTTGAAAATTAAGTGGTTAAGTGTCAAAACCCTAATTTTTAAAACCCTCTTGATTCAACCTTTGACTGATGATTTTACTGATCAAAACACCTCCAAATCGGTTGTAACTTTGGATTCCGCAACAAAATCATAATATCTCTCATCCTTGAAAATTTTGAAAAAAGTTGCGAGGACCGTGTGCACTCCGAGCGCCATCGTCCCCAATATTTTTTCTGAAATTTTAGGAGCTAGATCTTACTGTATTTTTCTGCTAGAATCCAGAATCTTGGCTGATTTCATCAATTCTAACACTTTCAAAATTAAAGTCAAAGTTGGTCTAGTGATTGCTTGGATTAAGGCTTATAATCATTCAAAAATTGTTGAAATTGAAATTTTGTGTTAAAATTATGTTTCTTACTGTCCTAAATCTGAAAAGTGTGTTGGCATTCATTCGAAGTTTCAGTGCTTTATTTAAATTTTTTGCAATTTGTGACTTTTGAAGTTAAGTGTTTAATTGCAACAACCTTGATTTCCACTTTCAAAATTGAATTTTGCATGAAATTGAGTCAACTTTTAAATTTCAAAGCTTGCATTGCTTTTAAGATTCCCTCTAAAATCATAAAATTCAAAATTTCAGTTTCCCTCTCTTTTTCAAAATTCAAATTTTGCATTTTTCAACAATCTTGGTAGGATTCAATTTTGAGATTGTAACTTTAATTTGGCCTATCTACAGATCGTAAAATCACTCAATTTTTTCAGATTAGCTTTAAAATCATCATAACTTTCATCCCTGAAAAATTTCAAAAAAAGTTGCGAGGACCGTGTGCACTCCATTCGCCACGGTCCCCGACATTTTTTCTGAAACTTTAGGAGATTGTCATGATTGCATTTAACAGCTTAAATCTAGGAGATTGGCTGATTTTATTGAAATTTGCTACCTCTAAATTCGAAAATAAATTCAAAATTCAAGATCTCAATTTTCAAGATAACAATTAAAATTAAGTGCTACCCCCTTGGCCCTAATTTTCAATTGTGCCTACCTTTCTTGGAAGTTGTGTTTCCCTCTTCTTTCACAAAATTCAAATTGGATTATCATTATCTCATTGTTCAATTTCACCAACTTTATTTTCAAAATTCAAAATCTTCTCTCTCTCTCTAGTGCATGAGTTTTACAACAATAAGCCCTACTTACACTATTCCCGTTAGACGAAGCCTTAGAATTAAGTCTTTCCAAGGTTTAATTACCGAGGAGATGGAACCTAATTTGAATGGCCTTTTTAACAAGGACATGGGTAATTCCTCTAATCCTCTTAATGATGAAGAAGCTCTCCATGAGGTTTCTGTAGAACAACTTTTGAAATTGGATAACCAATTTGATGATTTTCAGCAATGGATGTCTCAAGAATAGCCCGATAGTCAAGCTCTTTCATTAATTGAGGGTCTAAAACGTATGGTTCAAAGTGATAAGAATGGAATTGATATTTTACATAGTATTGCACACATTGTGGATTCGAATGTGATGCCTATGAAGAGTTGTGCCGAAACTCTAGGTTATACACAACCTCCTACTCAAGTCAATCATTCTACCCCTTTGACAACTTCTATTGCTAGTATACCTACTTTTACATCAAACATAATGACTACTTCAATAAAAAACATTCCACCTATGATCACCAGTCATGGGGGAAATCCTTCTTCTTCAATCAACCCTCTCCCTTCATTCAATCCGACTTCCTCATTCATTCCTTCAATGAGTGTCCCTATTACATCTCCACAAATGAACATGACGCAAGGGGGCAATTCATTTAACCATTCCATTCCTCCTTGTAGTGCTCCTTTTTTCCAATCATATCCTATGACTAACCATCATAGTGTCCCACCACCTTACTCTCAATCAATACCTTCTTTCAATAACATAATACCTCCATCACAATCTAACATGTCTAATATGAACTCTTCGACTGAAGCGACCATTAACAATCTTGCACAAACTGTCTCTTCTTGACAGCAACAAATTGCCTCTATGAATCAATCTAAGTTTAGTGTGCCCACATTTGATGTTGTGAGCCCACTTTCTCTTGACATTGTTCGAGCTATCCCCCCTAAGCATGTTGAAATCCCGCAGTTGGAGCTTTATAATGGTAAAGGTGATCCTCTAACACATGTTAAGACCTTTCAAACAATATGTACCGATTTTTCTCATGACCAAAGGTTGCTTGCAAAACTTTTTACTATAACATTAAGAGATAAGGCTCTACAATGGTATTTCTCATTTCCCTCCTATTCTATTACTTCCTTCCAGCAACTTGCAAATGCTTTTATTCAACAATTTCAAAACAATATAGGTCCTAAAGTTACTTTGATTGATTTGATGCATTGTAAACAAGGTGTTAAAGAAAAAGTGACTGATTTCATTGGTAGATATAAGCATTTGTGTGCTCAAATTTCTTTTCCAGTACTTGACAATGATATTCAAAGAATCTTTATTTCTAATTTACAAAAAGATATTAGAGAAAAACTTTTATTTTCTGAGTTTACTTCTTTCCAACAGTTGTGTGCAACTCTTCACAATTATCAACTGACTGTGAGTCAAATGGAACAAGCAAATCCTATGGCTCTGAGTGATAAGGGTGATAGTAGTCAACAACCATTTGGGAAGTTTAAACCGAATAGAGAGTTCATTAAGTTCAATGAAAACATCACCAACAACAATGTGAATACAGCATCAGGTGTGCCTCCTATTTCTAAGTTTTTCAAGAAAGAAAGAGAGTTTACTCCTTTGAATGAATCATTGCATAGTATTATGAATAAGTTATTGGAACAAAATGTGCTCACTCTCCTCCTATAAAGAAAATAGATCCTGCAAAGATTAATTCACCCTATTTTGATAACAAATCTTTTTGTCAATTTCATCGTCAACCTGGGCATGATACTGAAAAATGTTTTGCTTTAAAGGGTAAAATTCAAGATTTGATTGATAATAATACTATCTCTATTTCAGGTGTGAATGATAAAGGCAACACATCTGTAGCTCTTCCTAACCAAAATCTTAAGATTTTTACTGATCCATTACCTTCTCATACCTCTAATGTGATTGAGACTAATGATTCCTCTTTCTCACCTAATGGTCTTGTGTCTATGACTCCAAATGTGATTAACTTTGTAGAGCAGCAGAAAATCCCTAAAGAACCTTCCATCACATTTGATTCCAGTGAAACTATTAGGGCACCTGATGGTCCTTTATATATAGTTGCAAAAGTCAAGAATACACCTTTCCATGGAGTGCTTATTGATCCTTCTTGTATGGTTAATGTCATTACTAAAGAATTTCTTTTTACTTTGCAATTGAATCAAGTGATCTATGACAAAACAAATGTGGTTGTGAAACTATTTGATGCATTTTCTTCTCCTGCAATTGGTTCTATTAGAGTACCTATTGAGGTCCATAACAAATCCCTTGATGTGAGCTTTGCTATTATTCCATCATCCGAACAATTTCGTGTGAAGCTAGGCTATCCTTGGCTATCTTCCATGAGAGCTATTGCTTCTCCTATTCACAAGTGTTTGAAATTTCCCCATAATGGTGAAGTTGTTACTGTCAATCATAGTCTCTTTAAACCAGCTGAAAGAACTTCTAGCATTCCTATTGATTATTTTTGACCTAAACAATTTCAATCTCTTCCACCGCGAAGTGATCATCTTTTCAAATCTTATCAAAAGTGGAAAAAAGATATGATCCTATCTCTAAGTGAACCTAGAACACCCAAACTTGATATTCCTATCGTTCTTGAGAAGGAAGTTCTTCCTCTGAAAGATAAAACTAATGTCTTTCCTCAAGAAGATTCCCAACTCATCCCTATGGATGTGACTATGTCTATGACTAATAAACTTTCTAAAGGTAGACCTATACCTCCTCGTCATGAGGGACTTGGTCTCCTTCCTAAACCAGATATTCCTCCTTTATATGGAGTAGTTCCTCCTCCTTCCTCTTGCAGAGAGAAGAGACCTTCCTCTTCTCCTATTGTCCAACCTAAGAGACCACAACCTAAACACCCAAGTGATAAGGATGAGAACATTCCTCCTCCTCGATCTTCTCAACTTCCTAGTAAGACTAGACGAAATCATTCTGCGTGTGAACACCGATGAAAGCGTCATCTTAGAGCTCGTGCAGCTATTTGCCAAACTTTGCAATCCCCAAAAACATCTTCAGCTAGTATTATTCCATTTTCTCCTTAGCCGAAAATTGAGCTAAAATCTCCTAAACATAAGATGCATGATGGTTTTGATCCTGTGCGAGTTAAAGATCCTATTTTTATAAATCTTGATGATGATATAGATGAAAATGTTATTCATGATGAAAATGTTACTTCTCTTTCTTCTAATAGTGAATATGAATATGTTGATATTGATAACCATTTATCTAATGAATTTTCTAAAGCACTTATCTTAGCTCCTAGACAAGAACAACGTGGCTTGGAACATGAACATAGCCCTTGTTTGGATCTTGTGATAGCTCCATCTGCTATGTTGGATGTTCCTCCTCTAGCATGTTTCCTGCCTTCCTGAAATATTGATCAGCAAGATCGGGGGGTGGATGATGTGCTAGACTAGTTCATTAGCATAGCAGACTCTCTCCTCCTCTCTTGATCTCTTTTGTTACTTCTTCTCTATGTTATTTTCATTCTTCTATTTGTTGTCCTTAGTGTTGTCTACTTGAGGATGATGCAAAGCATTGAGATCTCTTTTGGTCTCTCTCATGTTGACTCAAAAGACACGTGTTTCCTTCTTCTAGGTGACCTTCCTTGATTGGGGAATGAAGAACAATTGTGCATACATACATATGATATACATGAATTATCATACAGCATACTAACCCCAAGGAAAGCGAAGTAACCTCATGCTTTGTGTTTTGTGTCTATTATCCTTGGGTTTATCTCACACTTGGGGGCTAAATCTTTGTGATAACATGCTCCTTTCCCTTCTCATTTCTTATGTGTATCACTACCTTAAAGCAATCACCCCCGATGAGGCGTGTGCGATCGCTTTTAACGTAGGGGGCATACACTCCATTCATATCTCTTCAAGATACTTGAAAATTTCTTGGTGAACTTAGTTTTGCCTTGAAAATTTTTGGTATTTTTCTTGCATGACTCATAGTGAGGGAACCTTACTACTGAAAGTCATGGTTCTCCCTCGTGATCTTCCCTTTTACTTTGTTAATCAAAGTCGTAAGATCCTTAGTCTACTGGGGGCTTGGTGTATCTTGCCTCCTTGATGTGGTGAAAGTCTTTCAATGTTATTTCCTTGTACTTTACCGGAAGTATGGGCATATGCTTATACTCCCACTAAAGTGGGGGCTAAATGTAGTGTCATAAAATTGTGACACTTGCAATTTCAACTGCATTTGGGTCTTCACGATGGCAGTGCAACGTTGAACCTAAATGGAGACCCCGAAACCTGTTTACGACATCAAAAACTACATCTTTCTACACCTTAGCCTGATCCTCCTTGCACCTTGTTGTCTCGGGAGGTGGGACCATGGTGCCCAGCACCCTGGTCCTTCAAGACCATGGCACCTAGCGCCCTAGTCCCTCAAGACCATGCCACCCAGTGCCTTGGTCCCTGGCCCTATTTTGGGCCCAGTCTCTTGTTGGGCATCAGGTCTTCGAGTTTGCAATTTGGAAAATAATGCTCCTAGGTCGGCCTAAGGTCAGAAAAATCAGTCTCCTAACCCTAATTGACAAGTATATAAACTACATTTCCCCTCCCAAAAAGAGGAGGAAAAATATATGTATGCAAGAGGCGGAAGCGATAGGCAAACATTCAAACATTCAAGCATTCAAGCATTCCTTCAAGTAATTGAGCATTCTAAGTCTCCATTCAAGGCTAGGTGTTGCATTCAAGACAAGGATTCAACCATTGAAGAGGAGATCACCTACAACATACAACATACAACATCATTACACCTTCGCATGTAAGAATACAAACATTCTTACAACAAGGTATCAATACTTGATTACATTACAAACATTTACATTTACAACATTCTCATTTCTTGGTTAATTCCAAAAATTGGGGTTTGACCTAAAGGAAAACCCCCCAATCATCCTCTCTTTTTTGTGTGTAGGTTGTCGGTACGCGGCTGTAATTGAAGATCTAGAATCCTTGTGCAGAGACAAACAAATCCCCCTTCATTTCACGAATTTTTTGAAGGACCGTGTGCACTTCGGGTGCCATCGTCCTGTCAACTTTTGCTCAAACTTGCAGGATAGCATCGTCTCAACATTTTACTACTAATTTTAGGTCCGTAGCTTCATCCCATGTCCCTATCTCTATCTACAAGTGAATCTTTCTTACTTTTACATACACTCCTAGTTCAATCCTTCTATCTATATTCTTTACAAAAGAGGGTATCCTTGATGTCTCAACCCTTGAAACTCATTTAGAATTCAAACCATCAATCCTAGTGACCTCCTTTCTCTCTCCTTGGAGTGGGGGAACACCTAGGGTTTGATTTTTTGCTTTACAGTGTTGTTAGAAATAATGATTTCAGATTGTCTGATCATACCGGTCAGATAATGTATTTTTTGCTTTGGTGATCTTTCTCCTTGAATTGTTGCTTTAGATAGCTCAATCCGTTGTGTTAGAACATTGTCCAATCTAGGACCAAGTTTATTTTTCAGCTCCTGGGCCTTCATTCTTATCCTTGCTTTTTCTTTTTCTAATTTTTCCATCTTTTCTTAAAAAAGTGACATTTCTTGATCCAAAACTGAAGTAAGTTCCGAAGAACATATCATGTTATCTGCTATATGATCAATCTCTTTTTGTGTTTTCCTTATCTCCCCATCAATATCCTTTGTTAGGTGGTGAGGCTTGCATGCTTCCTTGTACAATTCTTTATATTTTAAAATAGTGGAATTAAGTGTCGGTAATAAAGAATCAATATGCTCTGTACAGCCCTTAATAGTCTTATCAAAGAATTCACCTTTCTCCTTATTCACCCTTTCCTTAATAGTTTCTTCATTAATTTTATCTATAGGTAGAATATTTGAAGCAATGAATTTGGACAACGTGTCCAATTTACCTAAAGATCCAGAAATATGATCTATCTTACAATCCGATGCAATCAATTTCAAAATAGGTAAGGTATCATCAATGACCTTAAATGCTAAGGTATTACATTCAGTGATCTTGTTTATGGAATCTAAAAGTACATATGTCACATTAGTAGCTCTGTATTCCATGGTGGAAGTGCTAGGTGGAGTGTGAGGTTTTGCAGTTGGTTTCTTCTCATCTCCAGATTCCTTAACTACTTCTGCTATCTTGCTTCCATCATTGACCTTTTCTTTATTCACTGTTTCTTCCTTATGGTCACTCTATTTTTCAACTTTGTTTTCATCCTTACTATCTACCTTGCTGACTGCCAGTTCAGATATACTTTGTTCTTGTCCCTTTTCTGCTACTGCATTTGCTGGTATTTCAGTATTAAGTTGAGTATCATCAGGGGTGGTATCTATTTTCTTAACTTCAGTTGTTTCCTTAATATTCTGCTGAGAGTCAACAATGTTTACCAGTGACTCAGAGACCTTAAAATTTGTAGCTTCAACTCTCTTTACCTCTATAGCTTCCTTATCCATGACAATGTTAAAATCCTGTGTGTCCACATTCATGGTAAAAATAATTTCAGACTTGGGATTAGTGTCATCTCTTGTCATTTCCTCTTCCTTCTCTTCCAGTTGACTATCATTTTGTGTTGGATCCTCTGTAGTTATTAGTGGGGTGTCATGTGCCGGTGGAGGAAGGTTATCCTTGACCGTGATATCAAGTACACTGCCAATTTTTCCTTTACCTTTATCTTTCTAATATACTTTAGCAAAAGATTTATCCATTTTCTGTCTATCCTTCTTGATAAGTTGATACTCTGACATGTTTTTTATCAAAACTCTTAGGTTATTGGCATCTTTTGGGTTACATTTTGATAGTAAAGGATTGTGAATTGACTATATGTAATCCATGTGTTAAACCTGAACTTATGAAGTTATGTTTGAACTTTGTCGGTTAATTCCTGTAGCCATACCAGTTTATTCCCGCAGCCAAGTGATTTGTCCTTGTTGATATGCAGATTATTTAGGATAATGTCATATGTGAGTTAATGAATGTATCAATTGAGTAAGATACATATGCATGCCCTTGTATGTTGTTCTTATTTAGTGCAGATAATAAATGATGCTACAGTGGATGATTTCCTTTCACGCCCAAAGACTGAAGAATCACGTACAGATAACTGGAGATCAAACTGAAGGGGATCCAAGCAAGCACAATGTATGGCATAATCGGAGCAGTCATACTTCACTATGGGAGTTTAACTCTAGTGCGTATTGAATTCACAAAATATCACTATGGTGTGCAAAGACTGTGGTTCGGTTTAGATCCACTGACTATTCCTACAGCCAAGCTCTAGTTATCTCCTTCATCTGACAATCATCCGCCTCTTCTTCTGGGCATGATTTGAGTTGTCCATTATAGTTTATCTTGTCTTTATAATAAGCTCTTCCTTTTTTCTGAGAGGTTAGAGAAGATAGAAAGGAATTGAGCAAAGAGTTTTTGAAAGCATTCTAGAGTTTTCTCTTAGAACAGGTAATCGATTTGAGAATGAAATAAAGAAAAGATATGTTGTTCTGATCTGTTAAAAGTATTTTGCTAGAAGTTTGATATCACTCATCCAAGGGGGGCCCACTTGGTGAGTGATCCTATGTTTATGTTCATTGAAGTTATTTTTTACGTAGTTGTAGTAGAAGTTCATGACTGGATTGTTCCTGTAGCCACTGGAAATAGATCCATTGATTGTTCCTGCAGCCAAGACAGAACGATGCAATTTTTGTTATTTACATTAGATCATTCTAGCATTGTTTTATAAAGCTTTCATGTAGCCTTTTATAATTTCCATTCTTGCCTTTCCTTTTTGCATAATGTTAGTTACTGTAGCAATGCAGAATAACCATTTAAGGAGCCTAGTGCATATATATTGCAGACCCATTTCAAGTTTTATGTTCCTGGATTGATAACTAAATGAACACCAGCCATGAAAATAGTAAACTCTACCAGATGAATGTCCAAACTTTGGATTGATATTTCAATTAGAGTAATTATTATCATTATAGTTGGGGTAGAAATTTTTGTCGCTACTATCGGGGATGGTGTCAAACTGAGAACCTTTTATGGTTATTATAGTTTCCAGTTAATTGTTTGAAATTTCATGAATCTGCATGCATAGCAAAAGAAGAGATGCCAAAGTTAGATTTCTACCCACTCATCCTAATCATGCAAAAGATAATTTCCCAGATATAAACCCTTTTGCTGAACTTTATCAGGCCCCACATAATTTGAATCACCCTAAATCTAAATTTCCAGAAGGTAGTCTTCAATTCCTTTTTGAAGAAGAATTTCCTATAGTAACAACCCCCACAAGTCCAATGCAAGGGAACCCTCCTCCTATTGGGAATAATCCACCACCACCACCAGGTTTAATGTTTGAGTTTCCCATCTCTGACCAGCATGATAATGCTAACCTCAAGAACATTCCAGCATTTTCACTTCCTAAATTCTATGGGTTGGTGACAGAGGATCTGGATACATTTCTATTTGACTTTGATGTTCTCTATAGGAGTTTTGACTATACTATAGATGCCCACAGACTCAAAATTTTTCCTACCACTTTGAAGGAGTCATCTTGGAGATGGTTTATGAGCTTGGGTAGTAGCACAATCAATACATGGGATGAGATGAAATGGTTGTTTCTTGCAAAATACAAAGACTATTGTAGAGGCACTGATGGGGATGATATCTTTAGAATGACACAAACTGAAGATGAGAGTCTTGAGGATTATCTGGAAAGGTTTTTGTTTAGTGTAAAGAAGTCCAAGCATAGTACTCTAAATGAAGATTCCCTCAAATTGATATTGTTGAGGGTATCAGTGATGAATGCACCGATTCCTTAGATCTCATGGGAGGAGGTGACATTACACAATCTACTTGGGCCAAAATAGGAAAAATTTGCAAAAAGTATTCTAGATCTGCATCTAAGAAGAGCAGGAGATTTAAGCCAAGGGCACCATTATTAGCATCTAAAACTAGAGTTTCTAGATTGGAACTTAGTTATTTATTAAAAGACTTCAAGGAGGACATAATAAACAATATGGCTACCTAGTTGGATACATTGGCAGCTAAGAAGAAGCATGAGGAAGCTAATGCATTCCTTGAAAAATTATGTCCTCATTGTAAACAATGGAAGAAAGATTGTAGATGTAAGATGGTTGCAAATGTGGATGTACCTGACTTCAAACCAGTTCAAGGTGAGGATGAGCAAGTCTTCTATGTTACTCAAAGAAGACCAAATTTTCAAAGACAAGGTATGCCACCCAATCCACTTTCATTTTCTAGTTATAGTGGTAATTATTATGCACCAAACAACCAATGGCAACCACAGTATTCTTAAAATTTTGGTAACTATCCACATTGGTATGGGTCACAAGGCCAAGGGAAACAATTTGTTAATCAAGTTCCATAGTGGGAGTAGCCACAGGGGAACTGGTATCCATCTTAGGGTCAAGGGAACTAATTTCAAGGGAATTGGCAACCTACCTCTCAATGGAGGGGGAACCAATCATGGCCAGCCCAATCTTCTGGATATCAGCCTCTTGTTCAATAGCCACAACCTCTTGCTTTAATGCCTCCTCCTACAGCTACAGCTGCACTGCCTAAGCCAACATAGTTGCCTACTCAACCGGTGCCTAATCCAAATATCAAATCTCAACAACAACAACAAGCAGCTTATTCAGCTGATGCTAATCAATACCTAGCCTATTCTTTATCACTAGATGATATTCACCTCCGATCTGGGACAACTCTACCTAATCCCTTTCATCCAGTTATTACTGAGGTACAGGAAGAGTAGCCAATCTCTGACCTGAAAGATACAATACCTCAGAATCAAATATTACCACCATTTCCCCATAGACTTCAAGACAAAGAAGTTCCCACTGAACAACAACAAAGGTTTGATATTCTTGATCAACTAAAGCACATTTGTGTTAAAATTTCATTGTTGCAAGCAATAAAGTATGTCCCTATATATGGTAAGGCATTGAGAGAAGCATGCCTAAAGAAACCTGGCAGGAAGAAAAAGGATCTACAAATAGTTCATGTTATGAGTCAACTGGCTGTTATCATGCTAGGTAAAATAGCAATTCCAAAGTATTTTGATCCAGGTAGTCATGTTGTGAGTATAGTCATTAATGGCAGTCAAATAAGGAATGTTTTGATTGATTTAGGGGCAACCATTAATGTAATGATAAGGAAAGTAATGAAACATCTAGAGATCAATAGTTTAAGGACTACACCCATAGTGCTACAAATTGCTGATGGCTCTATAGTGAGACCTGACGGTATCATAGAGGATGTCATAGTTATTCTAGATTCTTGGGAATATCCTGCAGATTTTATGATTCTATCTCCAAAAGCAACATTGGGAGGATATCCGGTTATTTTGGGTAGACCCTGGCTTGCCATAGATAATGCATATATAGGGTGTAGATCAGGAGACATGACTATTTCAGATGGAAGTTCTACGAAAACATTAACCTTGTATTCTCCAGCACAACCACAACTTGAGCAGCAACAAGCTGTTTGGCCTATCTTGGGAGAGGAATCTGATGAAATTGACTCTATTAATCACCTTATGATGATTAATCGAGGACCACTCAAGCAATTATATGATGGGGAATCAATTCTTTATAAAATACTGATAAATGAATTTATAGAAGATCAAAAATTGCAAGAATTGGTTCCGAATATTGCAGGTTTGGACTTTCCTGCAGCCATTGATATTTTGCATACTCTGTTGCCATAGGAATTATCTTTCTCTTATTTTTCTGATATAAACCAGATTGATCTTACTATTAAGATAGAGGTAGAATTGAATAAATATTTGAATATCAATAGAGATCTATTAGATACTCAAAAGGAGAGCCTTGTAGACTTGCTAAAACTCCATAAAAATGCTTTTGCATGGGATTACAAGGACATGAGTGGGATTGATCTAGTAGTTTGTACTCATCGTATTTACATAAAGGATGATTGTTTCCGACTTAGAAAACCTCAAAGAAGAGTCAATCCTACCTTGAAGGAGATAGTTAAAGAAGAACTACAAAAATTGTTAAAAGCTGGGTTTATATATCCTATCTCTGATAGTCAATGGGTATCACCTCTGGTGATAGTGTGTAAAAAAGGAGGCAAATGGAGAGTATGTGTTGATTATAGAGCTCTAAATTTGGCAACAAGAAAAGATCATTTCCCATTGCCATTTGTGGATCAGGTATTAGATTATCTTGCTGGGAAGAGATATTTTTCATTCCTTGATGGATTTAGTGGTTACAATCAGATATAGATAGCCCCAGAGGATCAAGAGAAGACAACATTTACCTGCCCATGGGGCACGTATGCATATTTTGTTCTTCCTTTTGGGTTGTGTAATGCTCCAGCCACTTTTCAAAGAGTGGTGATTAGTATTTTTTATAATATTTCTCAAGATATTATGGAAATTTACATGGACGACTTCACAACTTGGTTCTAAATTTGATCAAGCATTGGGTAATTTGAAGAAAGTGTTGTAGCGATGTGAAGACTACAATTTGTCTTTGAACAATGAGAAGTGTTTTATTATGATGGAAGAAGGAATAGTCCTTGGCCATCATATATCTGTACAAGGCATAAAGGTGGATCCAATAAAGATTGAGGTCATTCAACATATTAATGACCCTATTAAGAAAAAAGATGTGAGAAAGTTTCTTGGTCATGTTGGATACTACAGAAGGTTTATCAAAGATTTTAGTAAAATTGCAAGTCCCTTCTATTCACCACTTACCAAAGATGCAGAATTTAAATGGACCCCAGCATGCAATGAAGCTTTCTCAAAACTTAAGCTTGCTTTGACTCAAGCACCAGTTCTTAAGGGGCCAAATTGGTTTGTACCATTCCAAATACATATAGATGCATTTGATTATGCAATAGGAGCAGTGCTGGGACAAAAAGTTGACAAGTTGGAAAATGCAATATATTATATCAGCAAGAATTTGCAGGGACCTGAATTGAATTATATAGTTATTGAAAAGGAAATGCTAGCTGTCATATATGCCCTTAACAAATGTAGACACTATATTACAGGGTATCCCATATTTGTGCATGCAAATCATACTGCAATTAGATATCTCATGAATAAGCCATCAATCACCAGTAGATTAGCTCGTTGGTTATTGTTGATGCAAGAATTTGATATCATAGTTGTTGATAAGCCAAGGAAGTCTAATGTGGTTGCAGATTATCTTTCACATCTTCAATTGCAGGAAGATTCTACAATGATAAATGACACTTTTCTAGATGAGCATTTGTTTCTCATACAGGATCACACTCCATGGTATGCTGATATTGCCAACTATTTAGCTGTAGCTAAGATGCCAATTTCTTTTTCTCCTAAGGAAAGAACATTGCTGGTTGAGAAAAGTTTTAACTTTTCATGGATTTTTTATTGTCTATTTTATACTGGACCTGACCAAGTCATGCAAAGATGTGTCAGAGAAGATGAAACATACATCCTACATGCATGTCATGATGAACCATGTGGACGTCATTTTGCTGCCAAAAGAACAACACTGAAAATACTTAATACAGGATATTATTGGGCCACATTACACAAGGAAATGTGACAGATGTCAGCGAATGGGAAAACCTACAAAATCTGATGAGATGCCACTATATCCTCAAATATCATTAGCACCATTTGACAAGTGGGGATTAGATTTTGTTGGTCCAATTGATCCCCCTTCTAATGGCAAATCTTATATCTTGGTATGTACAAACTATGTAACAAAATGGGTAGAAGCTAGAGCCATGACACATGCAAGAGATAATAAGGTGGCTGAGTTTCTCTATGAAGAGATATTTACAAGATATGGGGTACCAAGGGAAATTGTCTCTGACCAAGGACCTCAATTTACATCAACCTTGATAAAAGCTTTGGTCAATGAATACAATATAAGACACATGAAGTCTATTCCATATAATCTATAGTCTAATGGACAAGGAGAAGTTACAAATAGAGAGCTTGAGGCTATTCTTACAAAAATAGTGTTTGTTCATAGGAAATATTGGTTGCATGGCTTACAGAAGCAATTTCAGCATATAGAACAACTTGGAAAGCACCAATTGGTTTCACACCTTTTGAGATGGTTTATGGCAAAACAATAGTGATGCCTATTGAATTTGAACATAAAACCTTGAGAACAACTTTACAACTAAATATGATATTGTCTGAAGCACAAAAGTAATGCATTCAGCAGTTAAATGCTCTTGATGAATGGAGGAAGATAGTTGTTCAACAGACATAATTGATTCAAAATCAAAGAGTAAAATGGCATGATAAATATATCAGAGAAAAGAAATTCAAAGTTGGTGACTAGGCACTCCTGTATGATTCTAGATATAAAGATGCTATGGGAAAACTTCAAACAAGGTGATTAGGTCCCTATGAGATAGAAGAAGTTTTTCAAAATGGAGCAGTCCGTTTGTCTACAATAGATCCTATTTGATTTAAACTCTTAGTGAATGGACACCGCCTACGAGTATATCACAAGCCAACTACTAGAAAGTAGTTCCTGTATCAGTTTGTTCCACAAAGTGACATAAAGGTTCATGCAGCCACTGAAAAGGTTCCTACAGCCACTGAAAAGGTTCTTGTAGCAACTGATACAAATTTTGCAGAAACTCATGAGCTTCCTATTGCAATTAAGTGGGCTAATAAAGGTAATGTTCCTGCAGCCTCTGCAGTGGACATATTTGCTAGTTCATAATAAAATATTTCCATTTTATATGGGAATATTCTTCTCCATGCATAAAATTCCATCCACTACATTCCATCCCATGTTCTTACCTATCACTTCATTTCATTTTCATGCAATTGCAGGTACGTGTATATTGTATTTTATTTTAATTATGCATTTATTAGTTCATTATGATTATATACTATTTAAATCCACTCCACTACCCAAAATCTTGTCAGCTTGTGTGGACAAATGCTAGGTTAAGTTGGGGGGGGGTACTTTATGGTTCATTTTCCAATATGATTAATTATAAGTCCTTTTTGGTACCCCAAATTGATATGCTTCCCATCATTACTGATTATGTTATTATTTCACGCAAGTGAATAATAAAGTTTGCCGCTAGAATTAGGATATGTAAAGAGATTTCATTTTTAGCAATACTGTCAAATATTCTGGTTCAACTATAGAGAGAAAAATATCAAAGTAAAAGATGGGCGGTGATCTAATTCGCCATGAGCTAGCGGTCCATGAAGGATTGCTGCAGGATGGTCTTTGTGAGTAGTATTTCTGAAACCACAACTAGTTGGATTACTTCTTGAAAATTAGGGATTACAACGAAGAAATTGTTGTAGAATTCATGCATTCCTTTCATGAAGGGGAAGCTACGGTTAAAGGTTTGAGGGTAATTGCTACAAAACAATGAATAGAAGAAGTAATAGGGTTGCTTTAGGAAGGAGAACTCTTTTCGGAATCAAAAGACGCAAGGAGTGCTAGGGCAGAGTTCCAAATTCCTACAGATGGACCCTTAATGGTGGATAGACAAGGAAGTAGAAGGGTTTCTTTACTGGAACATTGGCCTCGGGTAGCTTTGTATATCATGAATCATATTACATGTGAAGGATGGTATTCAAACCTAAATTCACCTCATTTTAGGTTTCTTAGTCATCTGCGGCATGGTTGGCGAGTTAATGTACCTAATTTTTTATATCATCTCATCTCTACAAGTGCTAAGGAGACACAAAAAAATGGAAATCACTCTGTTAGCCATCATGGACTAGTTAAGCTACTTGTACAACGGTCCCAAAGAGATGTTTCACAAATGGAATGGGGTGTATTTGAGGATATACTACAATTTCAGATTGAGGATGCCCCAGTTGTAGATAACCCACTGGTTGAAGAAGAGAATGTTGCAGAAGATCCTTCTAATGAAGATGGGGGTTTGCTTGTTGCTGAAGGAGCCGCAGTTATGATAGAAGAAAATATTGAAGCAGAGTCAATTGAAGAACAACCCTCTACTTCTCTTCAAAGAGATTCACCCATTCTGCAAAGGAAAGGAAAGGAGTTAGAAAAGGATGAGTCAGATGAAGAACTTGTTATTCGACTGCAGGTAACTCAGATTCCTCCTACAGCCAAGAGGCGTAGGAAAAAAACAAAAACTCTTGCAGCCATTCCAAAAGTGTATGTAAGGAGAACAACAAGGAGGACACAGAGGCTCAACCTGTGATTAATTCAATAGAGGTTATTGTAGAAGAAACTTTGGAAGAAGAAAATGCTGTGGAGGAAGAAATTCAAGAACACCTTGTGGAGGAAGAAATTCAAGAACACCCTGTGGAGGAAGAAATTCAAGAAAACCCTATAGAAGAAGAAATTCAAGAAGAGGTTGTTACGGATAAACTAGAAAATCTTGCTTTTGTGGCGTTGCAATGTGAAGAAATTGTTGACGATGTTCTGCAGCAACCTGAAGAAAATATGGGAGATATGCCAGCCCAGAATGAGGAGTTTATTGAAGAAATCCCATGGTCTAAGGTAGGACCTATTAGACCTCCTTCATCCCTAAGTAGTTTATCTATTGCTTTAACATTTAATAGGCAATGGGAAATAGAGAAGGATAGGTTGCAGGGGATAATTAATAAGCAGCAAAAAGAGATTGAAAAGAGAGATAATGGAATTGAGGAATTAGAAGCTAAGGTAGAAGTGATTTATGGTTTGGTTCCTGAGTTGATGTAGTGTAGGGCATCCCCAAGAATATATGCAGTACATTTGAAAGAGCGGTATCTGAACCTCAGACTAAACCGCATTATTAGGGACCTTAATCCATCCTTGGAAACACCTAAGGAATTCTATTATGCTTATCAAACCTCTCCACCTACTGTGAAGAATTTGTTATGTGAATTATACTTACATAACTATGTTGTATCCCAAGACAGGGAATGAAATCCTTTATTATATATTGGGGATATCCATATCAAAGCTTTAATGTCATGGATCCAAAATGAGATTATCATAGGGCTACAAGCCAGGGAGTATGAAAAATTAGAGCTTGACAGTCCATTACCATTAAGAAGGGAATCCAAAGCACCAAGGGTTCTCTATTATGATTGGCAAAAGTTACTGATAAGAGATGATGTTAGTAAGATAGTACTTCCAATGAGAGAGGAATTTTATCAAGCGTATGAGCATTTGGTTCAAACTGACAGGACAATCGCAATGGAAGGGTTAACTCAATGCTGGAATAGTCTACTAGAACATTTAAAATAGGGAGAACCTTACTCACTTCACAATTTTCATGCAGCCATACAAAGAGCCCCCAGATACATACAGTTAGGCAGGGAGAAAGCCAACAACTGGCTTCCATTGATCTTTCAACCTCCAATCCTTATGTGGCCACTTTTGGCAAGCCAACCAACAGAACATAATTATGATGCAGTTGCAGAGGAAATAAATAGATGGTCCAAGTTGGAAAAAATGAAAGGGTTTTATTGGAATTTGGCTTCCAAGGGAATAGGACAGGACATTGTTGGTGATTTAAGAGTTTTAGTGAAAATTAGAAATTTTCCTTTTGCTGTAGGAGCAGTAAACCCTTAAAGTTGGGGGGCATGATAAGTTATACTTTGACATGTTTTTTATCAAAACACTTAGGTTATTGGCATCTTTTGGGTTGCATTTTGATAGTAAAGGATTGTGAATTGACTATATGTAATCCATGTGTTAAACCTGAACTTATGAAATCATGTTTGAACTTTGTCAGTTAATTCTTGTAGCCATACCAATTTATTCTTGTAGCCAAGTGATTTGTCCTTGTTGATATGTAGATTATTTAGGATAATGTGATATGTGAGTTAATGAATGTATTAATTGAGTAAGATATGTATGCATGCCCTTGTATATTGTTCTTGTTTAGTGCAAATAATAAATGATGTTGCAGTGGATGATTTCCTTTCATGCCCAAAGACTAAAGAATCATGTATAGGTAACTAGAGATCAAACTAAAGGGGATCCGAGAAGGTGAAACATATGGCATAATCAGAGCAGTCATACTTCACTATGGGAGTTTAACTCTAGTGCATATTGAATTCACAAAATATCGCTATGGCGTGCAAAGACTGTGGTTTGGTTTAGATCCACTGACTATTCCTGCAGCCAAGCTCTAGTTATCTCCTTCATCTAACAATCATCCACCTCTTCTTCTAGGCGTGATTTGAGTTGTCCATTGTAGTTTATCTCTTCTTTATAATAAGCTCTTCCTTTTTTTTGAGAGGTTAGACAAGATATAAAGGAATTGAGAAAAGATTTTTTGAAAGCATTCTAGAGTTTTCTTTTAGAACATGTAATCAATTTCAGAATTAAATAAAGCAAAGATATGTTGTTTTGATCTATTAAAAGTATTTTGTTGTAAGTTTGATATCACTCATCCAAGGAGGCCCACTTGGTGAGTGATCCTGTGTTTATGTTCTTTGATGTTAGTTTTTACCTAGTTGCAGTAGAAGTTCATGACTAGATTGTTCCTGCAGCCACAGGAAATAGATCCATTGACTGTTCCTGTACCCAAGACAAAATGGTGTGATTTCTGTTATTTACATTAGATCATTCCAGCATTGTTTTATAGAGCTTTCATGTATCTGTTTATCATTTCCATTCTTACCTTTCTTTTCTACGTAATGTTAGTTACTGCAGCAATGCAAAATAACCATTTAAGGAGCTTAGTGCATATATATTGCAGACCCATTTCAAGTGTTATGTTCCTGGATTGATAACTAAATGAACACAAGCCATGAAAATAGTAAACTCTACCAGATGAATGTCCAAACTTCAGATTGAGATTTCAATTGGAATAATTATTATCATTATAGTTGGGGTAGACACTTCTCTTCTTTCTTCTCTCTTTCCACAAAAAATATATCTCACTTATCTGTCATTTCATCTGCTATTATTCACATTACTAAGGATACCTTCTTGGGTGATTTCATGATCAACTCTTCCGATGTAAGAGTATCTGGTGCCTTAGGTTGTGGTTTATCCTTTGGGGTCACTTTCTTCTTATAACAAATGGGCTCTCTTACATCATGTTGTTTCTTTCTCTATGTCCTTGACTTCTTAGGAGATGTAGCAAGTGTTGGTGAGGGTTTTCTTTTCTTCCTATCCACTCTCTTGAATTCAGGTGCTCTTTCATTGTCAGAATCAAATGAAGTAGCCATAGGGGAAATGTGAGGTACTAGTTTCTACTCTGATTGACTTTCTGGTCACACTAGCAACAATACTACCAAGATTCATCAATCCTTCTATAACGTCCTTTACCACTTTAGAAGCATCTTTCATAAATTTATCTCTTTTCTTCTTCTGCTTCATCATGGCTACACCACTTTCAATGGTTTTTGTATTACCAAATATTTCCTCTGTTGGTTCCGGTGGAGCATCTAGGAGTATTTTAGCATATGAATCTAAGATGTGAGAATCCACCTCATATCCCATTTTAGTAATCCAGACAGTTTTGGGGCTAACTGCCTCCATCCAGATTTCATCTCTTTTCACTGCAAAGCATATATGTTTATCATATTTATCCACAATGCTTTGGGGAATCCTTTCCCTTTGTTTCATTTTAGCTTGAAAATTCTTAAAGTATTGTTTTACCAACTTATCACCCTCAAATCCCATACCGGTGATTGCCTCTTTTATCTGTTTTCCAACTAAAGTATCATAGGCAAAATACTTATGACCTATACCGGGGATCACTTTTGAAAAGTAAAGCATTAAACACACTATCAGACTTCCAAATTTGAAGATTCCTTTCTCATCACCTTTGAGCTTATGCAAATTCTCTAACATTTCATCCTTTAACCATTCACAAATATCAATCTTTGCATTGTTCAATATCATCTCATGTGCACTATGGATGCATGAACTTGACACAGAATTCAACCTATTTGTATGACCAACTTTATAGCCAATGACCATGCTAGCAAATTTAACATTTGTATCCTTTATATCATTGACCCTAAGTGATTGGTTGTCAAATGTAGCTCTGGTTAAGCTCATAACCTCTTTGTTAGGGATTTTCTTCTTCTTGTTAGGTCTAGAACCAGTGGAGGGTAAACCAGTAACAACTCTAATAGCTTCCTTAGTAATCTTAAATACTAAGTCCAACCACATAAATTCAACGTGAACCTTGCTAAGGACATAGTGGATGGCTTCATCTGATAATTTTGGCATATGGAGGATATCTATGAAACCTAAATCCTCAACTACCTTATGTTCTGGTTTCACTACCCCATTCTTGTCAGTAATTACATTCATGTACTTGTTCATCAAATCTTCGGACCCTAAACTTTTTATGTAACAATGTATGTATGCCCTATGGTCTTCAGCAAATGTGACTCCCTTCAGGATTCTAGCAAATGAACCAATAGAGTCATCCAGTTTTTCTATCGTATGAATGATCTTGAAAATAGGTCTAGGGCATTTCATGTTCTCCACAATGGTAGGGTTTGCTACAAATTTAGGAACAGAAGATGAAGATGCCATTGCGAAAGATAAATACCTTTTAACTGACAAATACTTAAATGCTCTGAAAGACCTTTGTTGCTTCAGCTTTAGAATGCATTTTCTCAATTTCTCTCTCTTCGAATGCTTGGATGCTTGGTGATTTGAAATGAGAAGTTACAATGCCTTTATAACCAAAAAATTAACTTACAACTGCAATAAATGCTTCATCGGTTAAGTGAAAATTCCACATATTCGTCGATAAAGAAGAAATATAACTTCTTACCACCAATTGATGGTAAATGCATAATTTTCAATTTTTTTCCTTACCCCTAATGATTATTCCTTAGTTAGATGAAGAATCTCCTATCGGTGCAGGATTACCCTATTCTATCAATGCAGAGAGAGATTCATCACTTCTCTAATCTCTCTTCCTAATCCATTGTTTCAAAAATTCTTGCTTAATTTTAGTCACCTTTTCTTTGCCTTTATTATTGGATCCTTTATTGTTTGTCGGTACAGTCTTACTTCTACAAAATTTTGCAATATGCCCAATCTTGTTACATGCATAACAAGTTACATTGTTTCTCTAAATAGCCTTTCCATAACCTTGACCTCTTTGAGTTCTACATTGATTAGATAAATGTTCAAATCTACCACAAACATAGCATTTCACATTCATTCTACAATTGTCTAAGTTATGACCATTTTTATTGCATTTGGAACATTGACCGGTGGGTAAGTTTGTATTCTGATTATTCCTAAATCTGCACTAATTTTCTCTATGGCCAGATTTGTTGCAATTAAAACATTTCCCATTAAAGTTATAAGCATTAGGTTGCCTTATCGGTTTGCTATGATCATCATTGTTTGTAGTCTTGGAACTTTCTCCATGTTCAAATCCAAGTCCAATTGTTTCTCCATTAGGTTTCTGACTTTTCAGCATATCATCAAGATTATCTGAACTTTTCTTGAATTTGTCTTTGTATTCATTTGCGGTGACCAACTCACTTTCCAAAGTGCTAACTTGTCTCAAAAGTTCCTCTTTGTCATGTTGCATGTCAATTAGATCAATTTTGAGCATATCATTTTCATAACTAAGCCTTTGAGATTCATCTAATCTTTCATTAAGTCTTTTGGCCAAATATTCCTCATTCCTCTTTCTATCTTCACTATCCTTGCATAGTCTCATGCTTAAATCTTGCATCTCATTCTTCATGTTATTGTTCTCTTGTATTAATTTTTCTGCAATATCTTCGAGAGTTTCTTTTTCTTCACCATCTTGATTTTGCAATTGCACATGTAATTCTTTTCTATAACCAGGTTATCTTGAAGTGCTTTAATAAATTCCTGAGCAGTTCTGAGTTCATCTTCTAGTTTGATATTCTTCAATTTTTCTACATCAAATTATTCAAGAGCTCCTTTTAACTATTGTCTCAAACTTTCCATCAGTACTGGTTTCAAAATCTTCCTCAAGTTGTTAGGCTTCTATAAATAGAGGACTAGGCTCTGATACCAATTGTTAGATACTTGATCAGTCCCAAAGACACTGAAAGGGGGGGGTGAATCAGTGTCTAATCGGTAACCAAAAGATTTAAACTTCTTTGCAACTTTATAGCCCAAATTAATATATTGGTAAGCAAATAATAATGCAGTAAAGAGAAATAATAGTATAACCATCAATGCACAGCATAACACAGATATTTTTGGCGAGGAAACCCGATAGGGGAAAAAACTTGGTGGGATTTGTGACCACAATATTTACTCATTGGCTAATATGAATAAATATTACTTATACAATAGGGGCCTTTACATGCAGGAAGGCCAACAACCTAGAGCTTACTACTCAACAACAAAAATAGAGTCCCCCTGACTACAAAATTGGATGATTAAATCCAATAACAATGTACTGCTCAAAATAGCATCTGCAATGCTGGATTCAGTATCAGTTTAAGCTTTGTCAGATACCTCTACCATAAACCTTGCTTCTCTCTTCTCTTCTCTTATTCGCTCATAAAATAATTACATCATAATGCATATACAGTTATTCACTCTCATATACCACTTGCATTCATTACCTAATTACATATCCTTACTTACAAAATGACCTATAGGATCTTATACATATATGAGTCTTTACAGGACATCATGTCGGCTATAGAATATAATTACAATACAAAACAATATAATTTTCATGTCAGCTAGGAGTTCCGGTAAGATCTTATGTCGGTGTAGATTGGATGCTGGTGTG
This sequence comes from Cryptomeria japonica, assembly GCF_030272615.1. Lineage (NCBI taxonomy): Eukaryota > Viridiplantae > Streptophyta > Pinopsida > Cupressales > Cupressaceae > Cryptomeria > Cryptomeria japonica. The sequence continues at coordinate 708,728,925 of NC_081411.1, read as the reverse complement.
AATAAGCTTTGTTGTGCCTATTGGTGCTAGTAGATGATGTCTATTGTCAGTGTAACCTGTGAACCATGTTACTAGTTGGTTTCTATCAATGACAACATCAACTATTCTCATCTGAGTGTATAATTCCAACACATGCGATGGATTACTTCTTGGCCCTTATGCAATGTATAGAACAAGTGGGAGAATGTTGGGAAAATGGTGTTTTACACCTTGCATAATAATGTTTCATTGTTATATTATTTTATTATTGTGTGAGATGGACAAAAATTATATTGTAATATCATATTGTATTGTTGCACCTAGGAGCACCTAGATGGACACGCAACATGTAGAGATTCCCTTGAAATATTCTTGTAACCACTTGATGAGTTGTATTGACACATTGGTATTATTATATTGTATTTATTTAATATTAGGGAATGTAATTATGATGAAGTACCCAATATTAAATATGGGTCAAGGGTAGGTAGGAAAAATATTATATTTTATTATCGCATGGTTTTAGGAACATGGTTTTGATGTAATACCACTTGGTGGTTTTGTGGGAGCTTTTATTTATAAAAGCAACCGCAAGGGTAATTGTTTGGGTTGGTTAGTTAGCTGGGTTACCATTTGTGGATGTTGGAAGCATGGCATGGGATGTGTGGATTCATGCTTGGTCACATGGAGTGCTTGTTGATGGGTTGTTATGGTTGGGTTTTTGAAGGCTTTCCATAGTTTTATTGTAATGGATGCATTACTGATAATACATGGTGGATGATACTTTTGGAGGCTAGGTTTTTTCCCTCATGAGGGTTTTCTCAGGGTATATCTTGTGTCACATTTTCATGGGCATGTTGTCGATTCTTTGCATGTGGATTCTATGAGTTTATTTTGTTGAAATCTAAATTACGTTATGTGGAAATTGTCATAAAGTTGGTTGCAAGTTTCATTTCAATTTACACGGTTGTGTACTAGAGATTCTTGTTTGTTTGAGAGTCAGTCCACACCTCGAATTTTTCATTACATTACAAACATGAAAACTGGTACATACAATATTGACTATCTATCAAAATATATCTATGACGCATGTTCATAATTACACATCTTAGGTTCACAATAATGTAAGGTTAATTAAAGCCCATTCAAACATTAGTATCTCATGTAGCACTGCAATCATTAATAATCACTCTATTCAATATAAAACATTTAAAACTAATATCATTGTATTCCATCCTTAGTTCATTTTAGGTCCATTAAATTTTTTATTCAAACATTAATATCTCACGCGAATGGTAAGCCATCAAGTAGTCCATACATTACTATCTAGTCTACTTAGTCACATTTTGGTTTGTTATTTTGATAAGTGGCTAAATAAGAGTTTTCGTTACATTACCTGACACATTTAGTTATTATCCATTTACATGTATTTCATTAGTCATATCATATTTATCACATCACAAATATGCATATAGGACAATTATTTGCATTCACATAAGCATACATATTATTATTACATAAAAATCCAAATGCATGTACATCATATACACCTATCATCCACATGCATCCCACATCCACAAACATGTCAACAACATCACATATCATATAATACATGCAGATATATACATATAAGAATTCATCAAATGCATCACTTCAAATCATAATCATAGAATCATCATCGTATCACAAAATAATAATCAAAATTCATAATAAAGTCCATACATGCATAAATGCCACCAAAAATCACCTCATGTATATCAAAAATCAATGAATGTGTCAATCATGGTACAATGATGTAAATCCCCAAAGGGTCAAAGTACAATGTCACATACATAAGGGCTATCCCACACTCTCCATATACCCATCACCATCTCCATTTCCAACTGTACCTCCAGATGGTCCTATACCCCCTCCCCTAGGTGGCCCCATAGCCACTAATACCCCCATCTACTAGCTTTGTTTCTTGTGTTGGCTCTGTACTCTATGTGATCGCATACTCTTAATATACGATGCCGCTCATTGCTCTACTGGTACTACCCCATGGTATAGTCCCCTATAGTATGCAACCTCCCAAGTCAAACTCTTTGTCCCTCACTGTTGACTAGTCCAATCTCCATATACCTATGCAAACTTGGCAGGCTCCAAAAGTTGTTGGGCCACATCCCTCTCCCCCCGTAACCTAACTGTGTTTTCCTCTACCCTAGTCAGTTGAGCACGAAGTGCATCCATCTCCCCATCCATCCTCTCCAACTCTTCCCTCAGTTTGGCAATGAATCCCCCACTCCTGGCCTCCTCCAAAAGTTGTTGTCTCCTCCCTCTCCTCCCTTAGAGCTTACACCTCCACCTAAGCCAACTATAGGGTCTCTATCAGGTCCTCTGCCTTGTTGTTTTGCCTATACACCTCTGACTATAGGCTAGCTTCCTTGGATTTCTCCACTGCTAGCTCCTCCTCTAAAATACCTGTCCTCCACCTACTAGCCTCTAAGGTGTGTAACTCCCCCTCTAGTCTCCTCTCCTTCTCCCTAGCCCCATCCCTCTCTCAGAGCACTCTATTGTACTCTACCTGGGAGAGCCATCCTTCTTGTACCTATCCATCCATGGCCTATGCACCCTTTTCATCCTAGACGTGTACATCCGGAATGTCCATCGAAACTACAACCTCTCCCTCCCCAGGAACCTATCTAATCTATGTTGTTGTTGCCTATACCTGTAATGGTACCTCAGCATAAGGCACCTCCTATATCCCCTGACCTCTCTATCAAGCCTATCCTCTCCCTCCCCCTACCCCTCCCTGTCTTTGACATGATCCTCCTTTTGCCACCCTATCTATCAATCCATCCTCATCTCCCCCTATGACCTCATCAACTCATAGTCATAGCTTGTCGACCTCCACAACTCAAGGAATACGCAGTCCAACTAGCCTGTGAGCATCCCACCAATAGTTAGACATCACTAAACATTCTAGATTCTCACCCGCTTGGTACCACTCATCCCAAGCAATGGTATTTGTCATCTCCCAGCTAATCTGGGCCTCTAATGGTCCAAGTGCATGTCCCCATATCTTAGCTTCCCATGTGATACATGAGTATAACCTCTCATAGCCGACTAGCTCCTTCATGTGTCTGAACTGACGCATGACCTAGTGTGGAAAATAGTTCTTGATGACGTAGATTGATCTCCCAAAAAGTCAGCACTCTATTTGTACCCATGCTAACTGCCCTTCCTCTCTCCACCTCTCACAGTCCATGTAGAGGCGCTAGTAGAAGAACATCATCTCATCAAAAATCTTCCTCCAAAACTACATGGCTCCTAAGAAATGATAATGTAACATGCCTCTATGTTTGTCAATGTATGAGAATCGTTATGACCTGTCTTGTTGACCTACCAGTCGAGCTACTAAAATGTGCTCCCATACCCAGATGTGGAGCAATGTAATCCATGTACCTAGATTTTGATAATCCTAGTATAAACATAAATGCATATCATGGTACAGCTGCCCTAGCATCACTGCACCCCAATAGTATGTTAGGTCCCAGAGACAACTGAGAGGTGGGGGTGAATCAGTTGTCTAATAAATTCAAACCAAAAACTTATTAACCAACTTAATGCTTAATATCGGTAAACCAGTTAAGTATGCCAGTAGATAGTGCTAACAGTAAATTGCTATTCCAGTAGGAATTAATGTATGAAACATAAACACGAAGTCATCCACAACACATGACACCAATATTTGTACGTGGAAACCCTGTAAGGGGAAAAACCACAGTGGGAAACCTTACCCACAATCAGATGATACTACTGTAGATAGTAAGTGTACAAAGAGGGGTCTGCACATGCAAAAAGGCCAATAGCCTAGAGTTTACTGCTCAATCACAAATGGGAGTCACACTGACTATAGTTGGATGGTTAAATCCAATAAGAATGTACTGTACAAAATTGAATCTTCACATGCTGAATTCAGTACCAATGTAATGCTGATATGTTTCTACAAAAACCTAACTTCACCTTCAGATGATGTCTTCATGTTACCTCTTCTTGATCTCACATATATCTTCACTCAAATCTTTTTTCGCATTCCACACTTGATCTTACAAATAAGATCTTACATTTATACCATACTCTAAGACCAATTTTAGTAGGTTGGCTCTACAAGATATTACAATAAAAATATTTTACAAATAATATAATATCCAATGCAATAACCAATTAAACATGTTGGCTTAATGCATTTACAACAATAATAAATCATCTCCATAGCGTGCCATGCTGATTTGGAAAAGATAAACCTGCCGATGTAACCCTAGATAACCTGGACCTATTTGTCAGTAAAAGCAAATATGCAAATAAGATTATATCAATGATTATTACTTCAAAATAAAGTGTCCACATGATGTCTTTGACATTACCAAGTGTCTTCCATGTCATTCCAGGTACCGATGAATAATATATCCTGCCGGTGAACCATATACCAGTAACTATTGCACAGTTTATTGTTTGCCGGTGAATGTTGTTGGATCTCCAAAGAAGGTGTATTTAGTAGGTGTTGACATCAATGACAAAACCATACCAAAATACCAACAATCTCCCCCTTTGGCATTGATGGCAACACAAGATGGAAAAACCATCAAAGTGCCAAAACAGAAATACCAAATACAAAAACCAACAATCTTCATTTCTCCCCCAATCTTTCATGTGTTTTTCAAAATCATGTGTTTTTGAAAATCTCTCCCCTAAAATATATTTTTCTTACCAAAAAGATAATGTGTTTTTCCATAGATATCTCTCCCCCTTTGACATCAAATGCCAAAGTCACAAAAGGTCAATTTCATACAAAATAACAACCAATTCAATATACCAACTACTCCCCCTAAGAAGTAGCTTCCTCATCAAATACCGGAATAAAAGATTTGTCCACTTAATTCTATCGGTTGATGACAATCATCAACTATCTAAGTCTCTACTGATGGTGGTATGACTCCAAGCTGATCTCTGAGATACTCAAAAGTTTTCTTAGGCAAAGGTTTTGTGAAAATATCTGCAAGTTGTTCTTTACTATTCACATAAACCAGTTTTATCTCTTTTTCTTCAACTTTTCCCCTTAGAAAATTCAGTTTGATAGAAACATGTTTTGTTTTAGAATGTAATACTAGATTTTTAGATATATCAATTGCTACAATGTTATCACAATATATAGTAATAGGTTCCTTGCATTTTACCTTTATGTCTTTCAACATTTGCTTAAGCCAAAGGACCTGTGTATAGTTTGTTGCTGTTGCAACATATTCTAATTCTACTGTTGATAAAGATGTACAACTTTGTTTCTTACTCAACCAAGAAACTAATCTCTTTCCAAGAAAGAATGCTCCTCCAGTGGTGATTTTTCTATCATCCACATCTCCTACCCAATTTGCATCTATATATGCATATAGGTCAAAATTTTCATCTTTAGGATACCATAAGCCAAGATTTGTTGTGCCTTGTAAGTATCGGAAAATCCTTTTTACTGTTGATTCATGATTTTCCCTAGGATTACTCTAAAATCTAGACACTATACATACTGCATTCATAATATCAGGTCTGGTTTGTGTCAAATATAGTGAACCTCCTATCATAGATTTGTATCTAGTTGGATTAACAGGTGTAGATTCATCCCTTTGAGATAATTTGTCATTTGTAGTCATAGGTGTGCTTACCAGTTTAGAGTTCTCCATCCCAAATTTCTTAAGTAGTTCTTTCAAGTACTTAGATTGACTCAAAAATATACCTTTATTAGTCTGTAAAATCTGCAATCCTGAAAAGAATTTTATTTCTCCAATCATAGACATTTCAAATTCTTGCTGTATTTCAAGAGAGAACTCTTTGCATAATTCATTTTCCCCTCCAAAGATTATATCATCAACAAATACTTCAATAATCAAGATGTCATCATTAGTTACTTTGTAATATAAATTGCTATATGCATTTCCTTTAGTAAAACCAATCTTTAAAAGATACTTATCCAATCTTGCATACCAAGCTCTTGGAGCTTGTTTTAATTCATACAGAGCTTTTCTTAATCTACAAACCATATCATTGTCATCTGTCAAAGAAAATCCATTAGGTTGTTCAATATAGACTTCCTCTTCAAGATCTCCATTAAAAAATGCACATTTAATATCCATTTGATAAACTTTGTAATCCTTGTGAGCTACAAAAGCCAAGAATAGTCTAACTGCCTCAATTTTGGCTACCGGTGCAAAGGTTTCATTGTAATCAACTCCTTCTTTCTGAGAATATCCTTTACATACTAGTCTTGCTTTATTTCTAACAAGCTTACCATCTTCATTAAGTTTGTTTCTAAATACCCATTTGGTTCCAATTACATATTTATTTTTAGGCCGGGGAACTAATGTTCAAGTATTATTTTTCTCAATTTGTCCTAATTCTTCTTCCATAGCTTTAACCCAAAATTTATCGTCACATGCCTCATTGATAGATAATGGTTCAATTTGAGAAATAAGACATACCTCTTCATTTGTCAATCTTCCTCTTGTCATAACTCCTTTAAATTTTCTTCCAATTATCTAATCTTCAGAATGATTCAGTCTTACATACCGAGGTGTCTTAGTCTATTGTTGTTCTTCAATTACTGTGGAATCCTCTGATGATACCAGAGTAACTGGATCATCATTGTGTACTGGTTGATTTATTGTAGATTCATTTGTCATAATTTCTGTTACTAGTTTAGAGTCTATATATCTTGAAGTTCCTCTGAATTGTTCATCAATGTTTACATTTGTACTCTCAACAATTTTCTATAATATTTTATTAAAACATCTATATGCCTTGCTCTTAGATGAATAACCAAGAAATATTCCTTCATCACTTCTAGGATCAAACTTGCCAATATACTCATCTCTTCTAATATAACATTTACTTCCAAAAATTCTGAAGTACTTAAGAGTAGGAATATTACCAAACCATAGTTCATGAGGGGTCTTACCGGTTTCACCTTTGATGTGAACTTTGTTGAATGTATAGACAACAGTACTTACTGCCTCTCTCCAGTACACATGTGGTAGATTTGCTTCTGATAACATACTTCTTGCTGCATCCAAGATAGTTCTATTTTTCCTTTCAACAACTCCATTATGTTGTGGTGTCCGAGGTGCTGATAACTATCTTTTGATTCCATTCACTTCAAAGAATGTATTAAAATCTTTAGATGTGAATTCTCCTCCTTGATCTGATCTTAAACATTTGATTTTCTTACCAGTTTCATTTTCAACCATTGCTTTGAATAGTTTGAACTTCCCAAGTGCTTCTAATTTTTCTCTGAGAAAAGTAACCCAATACATTCTACAATAATCATCAATAATTAGCATGAAATATCTATCACCTTGTAAGCTTTTAGTTCTAGCTGGACCACATAAATCAATGTGAATTAAATCAAGAGCATTATTGGATTTTTCTGGAATACTTTTGAAACTAGCTCTAACTTGTTTTCCAAATTGACATTCCTTGCAAATTGTATTATGAGGTTTCACAATTTTAGGTAGATCTCTAACTACCTTAGAAGTACTGATTTTTACCATGCAATCAAAATTTACATGACATAGTCTTTTATGCCATAGCCAACTTTCATCTATATGTGCAAATAAGCATGCCTTTTCACTATTATTCAAATGAAAGATATTACCTCTAGTCTGATTACCGGTTGCAATTTCCAAACTAGTTCTATTCATGATTTTGCATTTTCCATTTTTAAATTGTAACTGAAAACCTTTCTCAACTAATTGACCAACACTTAAAAGATTATGTTTTAATCCTTCAACATAGTAGAGATTGTCAGTGTTATGTTTACCATCAAGAGATATTGAACCCTTACCTTTGATTGAACAGGCTTTGTCATCTCTGAATCTTACTAAACCTCCATTGTATTCTTGAAAGTTCAAGAATTTACCTTTGTCTCTAGTCATGTGATGTGAGCATCCTGAGTCAATAATCCATTCATCCTTTGATTCAACTTTAATTGCTAGGGTTTTTTCTACCGGTTGAGCAATAGGTGCTGGTTGATCTTTTGTTATAGCAACAAAGACCCATCCATTGTCTACTGGATCCTCATCGAAATCATCAGTCACACCTTCATTAGCAATGTAACAAGATTTATCTTTGTTTTTCTTAAATCTATATCTCTGATATTTAGTATTAGGTTTGTATGTTCTTCTAGCTTCTTCTCTTAGTCTAGCATGTCTATCAGGGCATCTTGAAGCCATATGACCAATCTTATTGTAGTTAAAACATTTAAAGGGTGCTTTACCTTCATACTTACTTCCAATTGGGCCTTTTGGCATTTTTCTTGCAAATAGTGCTTCAAGTTCTTCAAGCTCTTCATTTTCCTTCCTGGTTTCTTCAAGTTCTCTTGCATAAAAGGCTCTCCAGTCTGATTTGCCAAAAGATGGAGTAGATGATGTTGATGCTTTGAAGGCCAAATCAGTTTTTATAGTAGCAACAGGACCAAATTCCTCAATTTCAAAAGCTGAAAGTCTTCCAATCAATGTATCCCTAGTTACTGATGTATTAGGCATTGTTTTCAACTCATTTATAGTAGTAACCTTCATTTTATATGCCAGTGGCAAACCTCTTAAGATTTTTGAAACAATCTCATCCTCACACAAGGTTCATCCACAACATTTGATACCCAAAACAATTTCATTTACTCTTTCCATAAGAGCAGAAATCCTTTCATCTTCTTCCATTTTTAGATGTTCATACCTGAGTTAGAAGCTTTCAAGTTTTGCAATTTTGACTATGGAATCTCCTTCATTCAGTGTTTCCAAATGATCCCAAATAGCTTTAGCAGTAGACCTGTCTAATAATCCCATGATTTGTTGATCTGATAATGCACTCAAGAGTGCTTCTCTTGCTTTGCAATCATTTTCTTCATCTTTAGCTAAAGTAGTTGGAGCAGTCTGACTAGCTACAACAGTAGTATAACCATTCTTAGTAACTTCCTAGATGTCTTTACCAATGCAATTCAGATGTGTCTCCATTCTGATCTTCCATATCCCATAGTTGGTTCCATCAAGTTTAGGACTATCCTTTCTGAAATAATTAGTAGACATTGGATCTCCTCAAGTTGTTAAACTTTTGCAAAAAGAGGACTAGGCTCTAATACCAATTGTTAGGTCTCGGAGACAACTAAGAGGGGGGGTGAATCCATTGTCTAATAAATTCAAACCAAAAACTTATTAACCAACTTAATGCTAAATACCGGCAAACCAGTTAAGTATGCCGGTAGACAATGCTAACAGTAAATTGCTATACCAATAGGAATTAATGTATGAAACATAAACACAAAGTCATCCACAACACATGACACCAATATTTGTATGTGGAAACCCTGTAAGGGGAAAAACCATGGTGGTAAACCTTAGCCACAATTAGATGATACTACTGCAAATAGTAAGTGTACAAAGAGGGGTCTGCACATGCAGAAAGGCCAACAACCTAGAGCTTACTGCTCAATCACAAATGGGAGTCACACTAACTACAGTTGGATGGTTAAATCCAATAAGAATGTACTATACAAAATTGCATCTTCATATGCTGAATTCAATACTGGTGTAATGCTGATATGCTTCTGCAAAAACCTAACTTCACCTTCAGATGATGTCTTCATGTATACCTCTGCTTGATCTCGCATATATCTTCACTCAAATATTTTTCGCATTCCACACTTGATCTTACAAATAAGATCTTACATTTATACCATACTCTAAGACCAATTTTAGTAGGTCGGCTCTACAAGATATTACAACAAAAACATTTTACAAATAATATAATATCCGATGCACTAAACCGATTAAACATGTTGGCTTAATGCATTTACAACAATAATAAATCATCTCCATAGTGTGCCATGCTGATCTGGAAAAGATAAACCTGTCGGTGTAACCCTAGATAACCTAGAACTATTTGTTGGTAAAATCAAATATGCAAATAAGATTATATCAATGATTATTACTTCAAAAGAAAGTGTCCACATGATGTCTTTGACATTACCAAGTGTCTTCCATGTCATTCCAGGTACCAATGAACAATATATCCTACTGGTGAACCATATACCAGTAACTATTGCACAGTTTACTATTTTCCGGTGAATGTTGTTGGATCTCCAAAGTAGGTGTATTTAGTAGGTGTTGACATCAATGACAAAACCATACCAAAATACCAACACAGTATGTCACACAATCCTCGACCATATAGTAAACACATATGGCCCATCCAATCGAGAATCCATGTTCGCTCAGGTTTGGCATCATCTATCCACTAATCAACCCACAAATAAATAGTAAAAGTCACGAGATGTATCGAATCTGCATGGCTTGGCCTAGGTACATCCTTGTCCCCTTCATGAGAAGGACTACATACTCACACACCTATCGTAGATAGTAATCTCTCCCATCTAATTTGTACTTTGGAATGATTCCCCATATGGGGATCTTCAAGATCCTCCAAACATCTAGAAATGTGATGGTAGCCTCCCCAGTGGGAAGATGGAAAGTGCAGGTCTGACTGTCTCATCACTCTACAAGCACAGTCATCATGGTCATGTGTACCCTGATCCTGGGCCATCTCCCAATGAAACCTAATCCCATTGCACCTAGGATCTTTGTCTCATCCGACTGAAATTGCTTGTATAGCCCCATAGTTGAAGGCCAATGCTATCGTGATGTAAGTGGTCCCTCATCCACCTGCACCCAGCTAGTTCATTTCGTTAACCTTCATAATCCTATTTTACTCTATCTTACCCTATCCTAGCTTATTCTATCCTATTTCTTATTCTATTCCTTTCGTGGGGCACCTATGTGCCCCCTGAACCTATTACCCTTCATTCTTGATCCTCACTTTACACCCCTTTGCTTCCTTGGAAAAGACATTTATTCATCCCCAGTGGAGGCATCGAAACCATGATGCATACATTGTGCCATAGGAGGAGACATTGAATCACACTCTCTACCCCCTGTCTGACCCTTTTGAACCCAATCAACATCTACGCTTATGTTGGGCCGCCTAGCGCCAATCCCCTTCCTCACCCCTTTCAATGCCTATGTAGGCATTATTTTCCTACGAAGATGTTGAAATGATGATCAATGCCTCCACCCCTCTAGCCTTTTACCCTATTTATTGGCCCTACTAAATGCTCTAACCTAGTAAAAAATGAAGTGTGGTTAGGGTACCTACTAGTGGGACATAGTCCTCCGGTCTCTGGTATCACCAGACACTCACTGCGTGATGCTCATGAACAAGAATACACTCTATCTTTCTCCTAGGGCTCTGTGCTCGCTTTGATCTCTAAAGGTGTATGTGACAATGACCCTTACTTGGGCCCCGTGTGACATATATAGGCCCCCCCATAGCCTCTTTTCTTGTCCTTCTACAAATTTACTTACTTTCTTCTCTCATCATTATTTTCCTCTTAGCTTCTGTCATTTTCTTCTTTTCGAGAATTTTCCAAAAATTTCTTCCAAAATTCCCAGTTAAATTCTCAAGCGGGCATCCACCACCCACGTCTTCAAGCTGGAGCATCTTGTTCTTGTCTTTTACGCATCACCAATTTTATCGCTATGTAAAAGAGGGGCAATGTAGATGTCCAAAAATAATTAAATTAAATATTTAATTAATTTTATCCTTTCTATGTAATTAATTGATTTAATTATGTTGATATTATTCTTCTCAAAATTAATTAAATTTAACTTACTTAATCCTGTCACTATAGTCCATATAATTAATTTATTCAACAAACTAATTATTCCCTCTTCTTCTAAAGTTCCTAAAAAATTAATTAATTCTTACAAAATCCCCTCTTAGTTAATTAATGATAATTAAATTAGTCATGTGATTCTTACAAATCACTTCCTCTAATTCTTCATTAGCCAAATTAATTCTTCTAGAATCCCTCATAATCATGCTTAACATTATTCTTCAATTTTTAATTCCTCCACTCATTCTCTTTCCTCTTGTCAAATACTCCTACAAATCCCACTTGTCTTCTAATCTCTCATTATCCCACCTAATCATCCCCCCTAATCATTTTCTTGTGGATAATCCCCATGATTAGCCACCAAATCAACCAATAGGCATAAATGGCTAACTCCACTTGTCCCCTCATCATCTTCCAAACTTAAATGCACCTAATTGGGTCATTTCAAAGACTTCAAAATCTCGCATTCCCCTATGCTTCTCACCTTCCCAAGGAATTTTAAATTCGTTTTCTCATTCCCTTTCCCCATGAAATTCATTATTTTGGAATTTTAAATTCCTCATCCATCTCCTATGGAATTTTTAATAACTTTTATTCTCCCAATGTACTTGGGGATCTCTTCCCCATATTCATTATGGAGTATAGAGACAAGAAATGCCTTTATGGAAAATCTTTTGGTTTCCTCACCTAGTCATGTCATTGTCTCCTCAAATCATGTGATCCATCTCATTAAATCTTAATCCTACATTTCCATTCAATCTCAACCATCCATTTCTCCTCTCTCAAGTCTATAAATTGGGGTCTCCTCCCCTTTGTTTTCCATCTCCAATTCAAGTAATCTTATGCTGGCCTAATCATTTTAGAATCTTCATTTGTGCACCCATATTATAGCTATAGTTGCATCCATAATCCTCATCTAAGCATTCATCCATCACTCACACCACTTCCTTAGTCACTTGTTGTGCAGTTGGAGAGAAATCTACATTAACCAAGAAGGGAAAATCCAAACAAGTGGAGCACAATGGTGCACCTTCCACATCATCAAGCCCAATCCAAAGGAGAAGGTATAATTAGTAAGGTATACTAGTTTTACTTTGTGTTTTGATTTATTTATTTACATTATAACCATTGAATCTTGCCTTCCTAACTTTAACCCTCTTCAATTACATTAATTCCTTATCCTCTTGAGTTATACCTTATTTCATTCTATTCTTGGTTGGTGTGCAAGTCATTTTGTATATATTATGTGTGTCTAGAGTCTGTTGCAAGTAATAATTTTGTCTCCTTGTCAGATACACTATTTGATTGAATGTGCTAACCTATGGGTTATATGCGCTAGTGTTTATGTCGGTAATATGGATGAATTGATTATGTGTTGCATTGATGTTTTGTCATTGATGTCAACACTATCTGTTATGGTTGGTTACCAACAGACAAGTTTTGGTTACCGGTAGAAGATCTTGTGTTACTAATAAGGGTTTAAGGTTTAACCGGTAGAGCTTTCACTAAGAAACCTTGATACAATGCTAAGTGGTGCTGGTGTGGCTTCTAGATGGAATTCAGGATGCAAAAGATGATCCTTGACTGTGCCTCAATTGATTGAAGACATTTCTTTGGGGTGGTGGACCCAGATTAGGTCTGGTGCCTATCTAGGTTATGCACCAGTATCATGTTAACGTGTTCTCTACACATTACCTAGATGTTCTATGGATTGGTTATTGTTTTTTTGGTCTAAAGATGACATGGTATATCATTGTAATGTGAATATATGTAGTGATCTTATTGTAATATCTTTTAGGTGGCTGACCTAATTGGTTTAGGCCTTAGGGTTTGTATTAATTGATGTAAGATCTCATTGTAGATTAAGGAATGGTATGGAATGGAATATAAAATAATTTTGTCATGGTCATGGAATGCAATATCATATGCGAAGGAGATTTGGTCGATCATAGGTGATCGAATTGGGTTTAAGAGAGAGGTCAAAGACCTATAGTATTGAGCTTAACCAGAACTACAATCACGCATGGTAGATGTTATCTCTGGTAGTTCATTCTATTGGATTGTTGTCCAATTATCTTGAGGTGGTTATAACCTCTATGTAGTTAGTGAGACTCTTTTTTAATGAGTAGTATGCTCTAGGTAGTGTGCTTTCCTGCATGTGGAGGCCTCTCATTGTATCATATACTTTCTACAAAAGTATCATCTAACTGTGGGTAGGCTTCCCATCGTTGTTTTTCCCTTTACTAGGTTTTCCATGTACAAATTATGGTGTTATGTGGTATGGTTGCTTGGTGTTAATTCTCTATTTCATTCTTAATTTTAATTTCTTATTGGTATCTGTTTCTGCTATTCTGGTATTCAATGTTTATGTGCTCTGGTTAAAGGTTATAAAGTGGTTTGATTAATATAATCTATCAACAACTGATTCACCCCACCCCTTCTTAGTTGTTCACTAGTTATCCTAAAAAGTGGTATCAGAGTTTTGGTTCTCTTTTGCAGAAGCTTAACCGCTTGAGGTAGATCTTATGGCAGCTAATACTTCAAATCCACTAGCAACTATTTTCAGAAGAGAAATCCCTAAGCTTGATGGAATAAATTATGGGATATGGAAAATCTGAATGGAGACTCATCTTAGATGTCTTGGCAAGGATCTTTGGGAGACCACTAAGAAAGGATACACACCTTATGATCCAACATCTAGCAATCCTACTCCTGTAGACCTAGACAAGAATATTGAAAAATGATTGCAGAGCTAGAGAAGCCCTCTTGTGTGCACTTAGTGATCATCAAATCATGGGATTGACTGATAAATCATCAACAAAGGTTATGTGGGATAAATTAAAAACTCTGAATGAAGGTGATCCTACTATCAAAATTGATAAACTTGGTGGTTACCAGGTAAGGAATGAAAACTTGAAGATGGAAGATAATGAAAGAATTGCTACATTTATGGAAAGAGTAAATGAGATTGTCATGGGAATTCAATGTTGTGGAGGATCTCACAGTGAAGATGAAATAGTTTCCAAATTCTTGAGAGCCCTTCCACCGAATTACAAGATGAAGGTAACTGCAATTAATGAACTGAGAACAATGGCAAACACTTCAGTTAACAAAGACATTCTAATTGGGAAATTATCTTATTTTGAGCTTGAAGAATTTGGATCTTCTAGAGCTGTAAAGTCTGAACCTTCTTTTCATGCATCATCATCTACCAACAAAAGTGATTGGAAAGCCTTATATGCAAAAGAATTGGAAGATATGGGGAACGAGGATGAATAATTTGAGCAACTTGAAGCCTTATTTGTTACAAGAGTACCTAAAGGACCAACAGGAAGTAAGTATGAAGGAAAAGAACCTTTTAAATGTTTTGCAAGTAATAAGATTGGTCATTTTGCATCTAGATCTCCTGAAAGGAATGCAAGATTTGAAGAGAGAGTTAAGAAATTATTTAAGCCTAATCAGGACAGATATAGATTCAAGAATTGTAAACAATGCTACATGGCAGATGAGGAAGGAGTAAGTGATGACTATGAGGATGAACTGGCAGTAGACTCTGCTAGTGGATTTGATAATGGAAAGGAATGGGTGTTCTATTCTTTAAAGGAAGATGAACCAAAACTGGCTATCAAGAATTAAGAAAAGGCTCTAGCAGCAAAAGATGAAGACAAGGATGAATGGGTAATTGATAGTGGATGCTCACATCATATGACTGGAGATAAAAGGAAATTTCTATCCTTGCAAGAATACAATGGTAGTCAAGTCAGATTTGGAGATGACAAAGCATGTATGATCAAAGGTAGAGGTAATACTTCTCTGGATGGCAAGCATAATACTAATAATGTCTACTATTTAGAAGGTTTAAAGCATAATCTTTTAAGTGTTGGTCAATTGGTGGACAAGGGTTTCCAACTCTAGTTTAAAGATAGAAAATGCAAAATCATTAACAAAACTGGTTTGGATTGCAACCGATACTCAAACTGGAGGTAATATCTTTCACTTGAACACTGTTAATAAGACATGTTTGATTTCTCATATTTATGAGAGTTGGTTATGGTGTAAGAGGTTGTGTCATGTTAATTTTGATTATATTGTTGAGATCAGTTCAACAAAGGCAGTTAGAGATATAACTAAGATTATGAAGCATCATAATCTGATATGTAAAAAATGTCAATTGGGAAAGCAAGTTAGAACTTCTTTTAAGAGCATACATGATAAATCTAATGATGTACTTGATTTGATTCACACTGACTTATGTGGTCCAGCAAGGACTAGAAGCTTTCAAGGTGATAGGTGTTTCATGCTAATAATTGATGACTATTCTAGAATGATGTGGGTGACTTTTCTTAGGGAGAAGTCTGAAGATTTTGAGAAATTCAAGATCTTTAAAGAAAATGTAGAAATAGAAACTAAATTGAAAATCAAATGTCTGAGATCAGATCAAGGCGATGAGTTCACTTCTATGAATTTAATAGTTATTGTGAGACAAATGGAATTAGGAGATAGTTATCTACACCACAGACTCCTCAGTAGAATGAAGTAGTGGAAAGAAATAATAGAACCATTTTGGATGCAACAAGAACTATGATGATGGAAGCCAAATTGCCTTAAATCTACTAGAGAGAAGTAGTGAGTACAATAGTCTACACATTCAACAGAGTTCACATCAAAGGTGAAAACAGTAAGACCCTTTATGAATTATGGTTTGGACATAAACCTACTATTAAATATTTTAGAATTTTTGGAAGTAAATGCTATATCAAAAGGGATGATTCAATTGGGAAGTTTGATCCTAGATGTGATGAATGGATATTGATTGGATATTCAATTTAAAGAAAAGCATATAGATGTTATAAAAAAAGATTGTAGAAAATTATGGAGAGCACAAATGTGAAAGTGGATGAGCAATACAAAAATCAATCTATATCATATGATAGGGAACCGATAGTGGAAATGATCATAACTGAACTGACAATGCCTCAACTGGTATAGGAAATTGAGATAGTTACACCAGTACAATCTGAAAATTCAATTGTGACTGATGATCAGAACAGTGAACCTAAAGTTCAAAAGACACCAAGGTATGTAAGGTTAAATCATTCTTAAGATCAAATTATTGTAGATAGGAACAAGAGAGTTATGACAAGAAAAAGACTAGAAAATGAAGAGGTATGTCTTATTTCTCAAATTGAACCAGAATCTATTATTGAAGCTTGTAAAGATAAACATTGGTTAAAGGCTATGGAAGATGAATTAGATCAGATACAAAAGAATGAGACTTGGACTTTAGTTCCCTGGCCAAAAAATAAGAATGTTATTGGAACTAAATGGGTTTTTAGGAATAAACTAAATGAGGATGGTCAAGTTGTAAGAAACAAGGCTAGATTGGTTTGTAAAGGATATTATCAAATGGAAGGAATTAATTATGGTGAGACATTTGCACTTGTAGCTAGAATTGAGTTGTTAGACTATTTCTTGCCTATGCAGCTTATAAGAACTATAAGGTCTATCAAATGGATGTGAAATGTGCATTTTTAAATGGCAAACTTGAGGAAGAGGTATACATTGAGAACCTAATGGATTTTCACTAATAGATGATAAAGATATGGTTTGCAGATTAAGGAAAGCTTTGTATGGATTGAAATAAGCTCCTAGAGCTTGGTATGCAAGGTTGGATAAATATATTTTGAAGCTTGGTTTTACTAAAGGAAGTGCTGATAGTAATTTATATTATAAGATCATTGATGATGATATTCTAATTATTGAAGTATTTATTGATGATATCAGTTTTGGAGGAGAAGATAAATTATGCACGGAATTCTCTAATAATATGAAGAATAAATTTGAAATGTCCATGATTGGTAAGATGATATTTTTCTTAGGTTTGTTGGTTACTCAAACTGACAAAGGCATCCTTATCTATCAAACTAAGTATCTAAGGGAATTGTTGAAGAAGTTTGGTATAGATAATTCCAAAATGGTAAGTACTCCTATGGTGACAAGTAATAAATTATCTATCAAAGATACATCAACACCAGTAAATCCGACAAGGTATAAGTCTATGATTGGTGGTTTGTTATATCTAACTCAAACTAGATTGGATATTATGAATGCAATAAGTATTGTTTCAAGATATCAAAGTAATCCTAAAGAAAATCATGAATGTGCAGTAAAGAGGATATTCTGGTATTTGCAAGGAACAACAAAATATGGCTTGTGGTATTCTAGAGACGATGACTTCATTTTATGTGCAAATACAGATTCGGATTGGGCAGGAGATACTAATGACAAGAAGAGCACTTCTGGTGGAGCTTTCTTTCTTGGAAAGAAATTGGTTTCAAGGATCAGCAAAAAATAATCATGCATTTCTTTATCTACTGCAGAAGCTGAATATGTTGCATCGACAACTAATTGCACTCAATTCTTATGGATGAAGAAAATGTTGAAGGATATCAATGTAAATTGTAGTGAATAGGTAGTTATCTACATTGATAACTTTGCAGCTATTGACATGTCTAAGAATTTGGTTTTTCACTCTAAAACTAAGAACATATCAATACAATATAACTTTCTGAAGAAAAAGGTGGAAGAAAAGGAAGTCAAACTGGTTTATGTGAACACTAAAGAACAGATTGTAGATATATTCACTAAACCATTGTCTAAGGAATCATTTGAGTATTTAAGAGATAGGTTAGGGGTTTCTGCCCCTTCGATAGAGACTTGATTGATGCATTTTGGCATCAGTCCGACGTGCATTATCAGAGATACTATTCATTCTGGCATTGATGAGTAGTGCTACTACTCAGAGGGAGTAGTCAGCTTTGAGATTCAGAGTCTTATATTCTTTCTTTGATAATTTTGTAAAATTTCTGGCATTGATGTCAAAGGGGGAGAGACAGTGATGTGAAAAATAAAATTCAAAACTTTATAGAGATATTATTCATAGGGGGAGATTTATTAATATTCAAAAGATTGTTGGTTGTCTTCCAAAGGGGGAGACTTGTTTGGCATTTCTTGGTACTTAGATGTTTTACACATCTAGTGTTACCATCAATGCCAAAGGGGGAGATTGTTGGCAATATGGATGAATTGATTATGTGTTGCATTGATGTTTTGTCACTGATGTCAACACTATCTGTTATGGTTGGTTACTGATAGATAGGTTTTGGTTACCAGTAGAAGATCTTGTGGTACCTGTAAGGGTTTAAGTTTTAACCGGCAGAGCACTCACTTAGAAACCTTGACAGAATGCTAAGTGATGTTGGTGCGGCTTCTAGATGGAATTTTAGGATGCAGAAGGCAATCCTTGATCATGCCCCAATTGATTGAAGACATTTCTTTGGTGTGGTGGACCCAGATTAGGTCCAATGCATATCTAGGTTATGGATTGGTATCATGTTAACATGTTCTCTACACATTACTAGGATGTTCTATGGATTGGTTATTATTGGTTTGGTCTAAAGCTAACATGGCATATCATTGTAATATTAATATATGTAATTCTCTTATTGTAATATCTTTTAGGTGGCCGACCTAATTGGTTTAGGCCTTAGGATTTGTATAAATTGATGTAAGATCTCATTGTAGATTAAGGAATGGTATGGAATGGAATAGAAAATAAGTGTGTCATGGTCGTGGAATGCAATATCATATGTGAAGGAGATTTCGTTGATCATAGGTGATCGAATTGGGTTTAAGAAAGAGGTCAAAGAACTCTGGTATTGAGCTTAACCGGAACTATAATCAGGCATCGTAGATGCTATCTCTGGTAGTTCATTCTATTGGATTGTTGTCCAATTATCTTGAGGTGGTTATAACCTCTCTATAGTTAGTGAGACTCTTTTATATTGAGCAGTACACTCTAGGCAGTGTGCCTTTCTACATGTGCAGGCCCCTCATTATATAACATACTTTCTGTAGAATTATCATCTAACCGTGGGTAGGATTCCCATCATGGCTTTTCCCTTTACCAGGTTTTCCATGTACAAATTATGGTGTTATGTGGTATGGTTTCTTTGTGTTAATTCTCTGTTTTATTCTTAAGTTTTATTGTTTATTGGTATTTGTTTCTGCTATTCCGGTATTCAATGTTTATGTGATCTGGTTAAAGGTTGTAAAGTTGTCTAATTAATATAGTTTGTCAACAACTGATGCACCCCCCCCACCTCTCAACTGTTTAGCACTTATCCTAATAGTTTATGTTGTATACGTTGTAGGAGTTAGTATATGCGCTAACCTGAGGGTTATATGCACTAGTGTTTATGTTGTATGCACTGCAGGAGTTAGTAAATGCATTAACCTGAGGGTTATATGCACTAACTTTAGGGTTATATGCACTAGTGATTATGTTGTATGTGGTGTAGGAGTTAGTATATGGGTTAACCTAAGGGTTATATGCATTAGTGTTTATGTTGTATGCACTGCAAAAGTTAGCATATGCACTATATGATTTTACAACCATTTGTTGGTATTTTGGATATGTTGATATGGTTTTGTCATTGATATCAACACCTATTAACACTTATCAACTCTGGCACTTGGAGAATCGACAATGTTCACTGACAAGCAAGTGACTTATGCACAGTCACCAGTATTTGGTACACCAGCAGGATATATTGTTCACCAGCACTTGGAATGACATGGAAAACACTCAGTTATGTCAAAGACATCATTTGGACACTTTGTCTTGAAGATTTGTTCATTGGTATATTCATGATTGCATATTTGCTGTTACTGGCAAATAGGTCTAGGAAAAACACCAGAAGGCTTATCTATTCCAAATCAACACGACATATTATGGAGATGATTTAGTAATGTTGTAAATGCATTAAGTCAACATGTTGAATCGAATATTGCATCGGTTAATGTTTTACTTGTAAATTGTTTTATTGTAATATCTTTTGTAAAGCCGATCTACACATTTTGGTCCTAGGCTTTGGTATATATGTAAGATCTTATTTGTAAGATCAATATGCAATTGAAAAAAGACATATAATTCGGTATATTTGAGAATAAGAAAAGCTATACATGCAAACATCATTTGAAGGTTGAAGGAAGGTTTTATGAAGGCATATCAAAATTGAACTGGCACTGAATCTAGCATATGAAGATGCTATTTTCAGTAGTACATTAGTATTGGATTTAACCATCCAATTTTAGTCAATGTGACTCCCATTTGTGTTTGAGCAGTTAGCTCTAGGCACTTGGTCTTTCTGCATGTGTAGACCCCCTATTGTATACACATACTATCTATAGTAGTATCATCTTATTGTGGTTAAGGTTTTCAACCATTGTTTTTCCCCTTACAGGGGTTCCACGTACAAATATTGGTGTTATGTGTTATTGTCTTTTTGTTTCATGTATTAATCTTTACCAGTACTACAATTAACTGATAAACTGTCTACCGACATTAAGTTTAGTTTATAGTACTAAGCATTAAGTTTACATAAGTTGTTTTTGGTTTAAATTTATTAGACAACTGATTCACCCCCCCTCTCAATTGTCTCTAGGACCTAACAATTGGTATCAGAGCCTAGTCCTCTTTTTGCATAAGTTTAACAGCTTGAGGAGATCCAATGTCTTCTAACTATTTTAGGAAGGATAGTCCTAAACTTGATGGAACCAACTATGGCATATGGAAGATCAGGATGGAGACACATCTTAATTGCATTGGGAAGGACATCTGGGAAGTTACAAAGAATGGCTATACTGCTCCTACTCTCGGTTAGCCTAATCCACCTACCTTAGGAAAAAATGAAGAAAATGATTGCAAAGCAAGGGAAGCACTTTTGAGTGCATTATCAGATCAGAAAATCATGAGATTATCAGATATATCTTATGCTAAAGCTATTTGGGACCATTTGGAAACATTGAATGAAGGAGATTCCACAGTCAAAATTGCAAAACTTGAAAGCTTCCGGGTCAGGTATGAAAATCTGAAAATGGAAGAAGATGAAAGGATTTTTTCTTTTATGGAAAGAGTAAATGAAATTGTTCTGGGTATTAAATGTTGTGGAGGAACCTTAAGTGAAGATGAAATTGTTTCAAAAATTTTAAGAGGTTTTCCACCGGCAAACAAAATCAAAGTTACTGCTATAAATGAGTTAAGAACAATGCCTAATACATAAGTAACTAGAGATACATTGATTGGAAAACTTTCAGCTTTTGAAATTGAGGAATTTGGCCCTATTGCTACTATAAAGACAGATTTAGCTTTCAAGGCATCAACATCATCTGCACCATCATCTGACAAATCTGATTGGAAATCCTTTTATGCAAGAGAACTTGAAGAAAGCAGGAAAGAAAATGAAGAACTTGAAGAACTTGAAGCACTATTTGCAAGGAAAATGCCTAAAGGTTCAATTGGAAGTAAATATGAAGGTAAAGCACCCTTTAAATGTTTTAACTATAATAAGATTGGTCATATGGCTTCAAGATGCCCTGATAGACATGCAAGATTGAAAGAAGAAGCTAGAAGAACATACAAGCCTAACCCTGAATATCAGAGATACAAATTTAAGAAGAATAAAGACAAGTCTTGTTATCTTGTTGATGAAGAAGTCACTAATGATTCTGATGAGGATCCAATAGATAATGGATGGGTTTTTGTTGCTATAATAGAAGATCAACCAACACCTACTATTCAACCGGTAGAGCAGGCCCTGGTAGCTAAAATTGAAGTTAAGGATGAATGGATCATTGATTCAGGATGTTCACATTATATGACTTGTGACAAAAGTAAATTCTTGACTTTTCAGAAACATAATGGAGGTCTACTAAGGTTTGGAGATGATAAAGCTTGTTTGATCAAAGGTAAAGGTACCATATCTCTTGATGGTAAGCATAATACTAACAATGTTTACTATGTTGAAGGTTTAAAGCATAATCTTTTGAGTGTTGGTCAATTAGTTGAAAAAAGATTTCGATTACAATTCAAGAATGGAAAATGAAAAATTATGAACAAAAATGGTTTGGAAATTGCAACTAGTAATCAAACTAGAGGTAATATCTTTCATTTGAACAACAATGAAAAGACATGCTTGATTGCACATTTTGATGAAAGTTGGATATGGCATAAGAGACTCTGTCATGTAAATTTTGATTGCATTGTGAAAATCAATAAAACTAAGGCAGTTAGAGATTTACCTAAGATTGTTAAACCTCACAATCCGGTATGTAAGGAATGTCAATTTAGAAAACAAGTTAGAGCATCTTTTAAAAGTATTCCAGAAAAATCCAATACTTCTCTTGACTTAATTCATACTGACTTATGTGGTCCAACTAGAACTAAAAGCTTACAAGGTGATAGATATTTCATGCTAATCATTGATGACTATTCTAGAATGTGTTGGGTTACTTTTCTTAGATAAAAATCAGAAGCACTTGGGAAATTTAAACTATTCAAGGTAATGGTAGAGAATGAAACCAACAAGAAAATCAAATGTTTGAGATCACATCAAGGAAGTGAATTTACATCTAAGGAATTTAATACATTCTATGAAGTAAATGGAATTAGAAGATAGTTATCAACACCCCCGACACCACAACACAATGGAGTTGTAGAAAGGAAAAATAGAACTATCTTAGATGCAACTAGAAGTATGTTATCAAAAGCAAATCTACCACATGTATATTGGAGAGAGGCAGTAAGCACAACAGTCTACACATTCAACAAAGTTCACATCAAAGGTGAAATTGGTAAGACCACTCATGAACTATGGTCTGGCATTACTCCTACTCTTAAATATTTTAGAATATTTGGAAGTAAATACTATATTAGAAGAGATGAGTATATTGGTAAATTTGATCCTAGAAGTGATGAAGGAATATTTCTTGGTTATTGTTCTAAGAGCAAGGCATATAGATGTTTTAACAAGAGATTGTAGAAAATTGTTAAGAGTACAAATTTGAAAATTGATGAACAGTTTAGAGGAACTTCAAGGTATATAGACTCTGAACCGGCAACAAAGATACTGACAAATGAACACACACCGGTACAAAATGAAGATCCAGTTACACTGGTAGCATCTAAAAATTCCACTGTAACTGAAGAACAATAGCAAACGAAGACACCCCAGTATGTAAGATTGAACCACTCTGAAGATCAGATAATTGGGAACAAATATCAAGGAGTTATGACAAGAGGAAGACTGGCAAGTGAAGAGGTATGTCTTATTTCTCAAATTTAACCATCATCAATTAATGAGGCATGTGAAGATAAACACTGGATTAAAGCTATGGAAGAAGAATTAGAACAAATTGAAAAGAATAACACATGGACATTAGTTCCCTGTCCTAAAGACAAAAATGTAATTGGAACAAAATGGGTATTTAGAAACAAACTTAATAAAGATGGTAAGGTAATTAGAAATAAAGCAAGACTAGTGTGTAAGAAATATTCACAAAAAGAAGGAATTGATTACAATGAAACCTTTGCATCGGTAGCTAGAATTGAGGCAGTCAGATTATTCTTGGCTTTTGCAGCATACAATAACTACAAAGTATATCAAATAGATATTAAATGTGCATTTTTGAATGGAGATCTTGAAGAAGAAGTTTACATTGAGCAACCTGATGGATTTTCTTTGATGGATAACAAAGATATGGTTTGTAGGCTAAGGAAAGCTTTGTATGGGTTGAAGCAAGCTCCAAGAGCTTGGTATGCTATATTGGATAAATATCTTTTGAAGATTGGTTTTTCTAAAGGTAATGCTAATAGCAATTTATACTATAAAGTGACTAATGATGACATCTTGGTTATAGAATTTTTTGTTGATGATATAATCTTTGGAGGAGAAGATGGATTATGTAAAGACTTTTCTATTGAAATCCAACAAGAATTTGAAATGTCTATGATTGGAGAGATAAAATTCTATTTAGGATTGCATATCTCATAGATTGATAAAGGAATATTCTTGAGTCAATCTAAGTACTTGAAGGAGTTACTAAAGAAATTTGGGATGGAAAACTCTAAACCGATAAGCACACCTATGACTATAAATGACAAATTATCACTAAGAGATGAATCTACACCTGTTAATCCGACTAGGTACAAATCTATGATAGGAGGCCTACTGTATTTGACACAAACAAGACCTGATATTATGGATGTAGTATGTATTGTTTCAATATTTTAGAGTAATCCTAAAGAAAATCATGAATCAATAGTAAAAAGGATTTTTCGGTACTTACAAGGCACTACAAATATTGGCTTATGGTATCTTAGAGATGAAAACTTTGAATTATGTGCATACATAGATGCAAATTGGGTAGGAGATGTGGATGACAGAAAAAGAACCACCGGTGAAGCATTTTTTCTTGGAAGCAGATTAATTTCTTCGTTGAGTAAGAAACAAAATTACACATCTTTATCAATAGTAGAATCAGAATAACATCTGTAGGTCTTATAAAGTAGTAACAAGAAATGGCGGAAGTAGGAGTAGCTGGCGGTAATGGGCGAACTCAAATTTCAAATTCTCAGTAAGGCGGGAACCCTGGTTCCAATGGTGGGAGCGGCCGGATCAAAGCTGCTGGTCCCATAGGCGATAAGGATAAGCCTCCAGACATCCTGGAGGTTGTTGTTGACTTATAGTTTGATGGTACTCTGCCAAAGGAGATAGTGGGTTCATCTGGGCTTCTAGGGGAAGGGTCCAATGGGGGGCCCATTCCACGTGATGACTTCGTTGATAGCGGAAGGGAAAAAAAGAAATGGTCATCCCTTTTTGGAACTAGACCTACTGGTAAATCCTTCCTACCTCCTGTTAATAATATTTCTGACCCTTCTGACGGTAAGTTCACTATCTCTATCCCTGACCAGGTTCTAGACCATAATATCAATAGTATGTCGAACTCCTTGGTAGGGAAATTTATTGGCTTGCATCCTAATATTGAAGTTGTAAGGGCTTTTGTCAAACGAAAATGGGTCCTCAAGGGAAATGTTGAAGTATTGGCTTTACCTAAAGGCCTTCTATCTTTTTCTTTTTCATGCAAAGAAGATAAGGTTAAGATTCTATGCAGGAGCCCCTGGATGGTAGGAAAGACAACTTTGGTCCTTAGAAAATGGCATCTGAACCTAAACATGAACGATTCTCTCCTGGCGCAAGTTCCAATTTGGATAAAGCTACCAGGATTGCCTCTTGAATATTGGGCAACAAGTATTTTCTCAGGAATAGCAAGCTCCTTTGGTGAGTTGCTCTTAATAGACCCAGTCACTGCTTCAAAAAGAAGACTAACTCATGCAAGGTTTTGTGTAGGAGTAGCCCTTGAAGCAAATATGCCAGAATAGATAGATCTAGTTTCAAAGCTGGGAACTTGGAAACAACACATCGAATATGAATTTATCCCTTTTGCATGCTTCCACTGTAAAAAAGTAGGTCATTGGGCAAAATCCTGCCCAATCAAGCCAAAGGTGGAACCTAAGCAGCCTAAACCCCAGATTGAAAATCAAAAGTTTCTAGAGAAAATGGTGTGGCAAGTTAAAAAGCCAGAGAATAAGGAAGAAAATTCCAATCACTTTAATCCTTTGGGGGAAAAGAAGGAAGTCACCTCAAATTCTATCTCTAGTCCCTCAACCCAGGGAGTAGTGAGAAATGAACCAACCAAAGTCAGCCCCTCAGGTAGAACTCAAAAAAAGGAAATGAAAGATCAAAATGATCCTTCAAATGAGATAGTTGAAGTGGTTGCTGACACTTATGAAGGCAAGGAACTGGAAACAAAATATTACCAACCTAAGGAAGGAGAGATCCCTGACCCCCAAGAAGAAAGGATTGATTCTTCTCTAGCCATGCCAAGTTTTGAAATTCAAGAAGCCCAAAAATGTGTAATTTTGGGTATGAACCTCTTGGACTTAGAATAGAGCTCAAAAATAGTGAACAATGTTTCAACTGATTCCAAAACTCCTAAATGGGGCAATGAAGAAGAAATCTCCAAAATCCTCAGCAACATGGAAGTGGCTCGCGTGATAGAAACTGAATGGAAGCAACCAAAATATAGGAATAAGAAAGGATCTACTCCCTCGACTTCTCTACTAAGGAAATCTAGTAGAATAGCTCAAGTTGATGTGGGGTATATTTCCTTTTCCCCAAGACGGCCCTCTAACCACAAAGTCAGAGACAAGGAGGCCAACAAGAACATTGTAGATGCAACCCAAAAGACTCTCAAGGTGCTGGGAATTGGTAAGTAGCTATGAATATAATCTCTTGGAATATTAGGGGACTCAATAATCCCCATAAACATGATATTATTAGGAATATGATAAGAGATAGTAATCCTGATATTTTTCTAATTCAAGAAACCAAAATGAGTAGAGAAAAAGTTGAATCTTTGAAGTTCTTCAAAAATGGTAATGTTAGTGGTGGCAGTTCTGAAGGTGCTTCAGGAGGCATTGCTACCATCTGGAACCTTAATAATGTTAAAGGTCAGGTCATAATTCAGGATAGTAATTTCTCTTGTATCAAATTTGAGCATTTAAAAGATGGTACTTCATGGGTTCTTACAAACATTTATGCTCCTAATACCCTAAAGGCTAGAAACTCTTTTTGGAAAAAAACCATTCACGCTAGGGACAGCTTCAAAAATCTTAGTTGGATGGTTACGGGGGACTTCAACACTCCTTTGAGAGAGGAGGAAAAATTTGGAGGTAGTCCTCCTCAATCGGAAAGTAGGATGGCCCTTCTGGATTTTATTAATTCTCAAGCTCTCAATGACTTGGAAATACACGGTTGTAATTACACTTGGACTAATAGAAGAAATGATAATGACCTTATCCAAGTGCGACTTGATAGGACTCTCATCTCTGATGATTGGTATAGTCAGTACTTCTGTTCTTTGTTAGCCCACATTCGGGTTGGATCTGATCATTTCCCTATCACCTTCATTGCTGACTCAATCAATAAAAAGAGAAACTTTCCCTTCAAATTTGAAAAAATGTGGACCCTCCACCCCAAAATTAGAAGAAATATTTAGAAATGGTGGAGCATCCAAGTTGAGGGAATGGCTATGTTTAAAGTTGTTAAGAAGCTCAAAAGTGTGAAGGACAATATATGACTCTGGAACAAAACTAGCTTTGGAAATATATTTGAGGCTAAGAGTAAAATTTAGGAAGACCTTAAAGAAATACAAGATCAGATCCAGAAGGATGGTTTTAGTACTGTGTCTATTGCTGATGAAAATGAGACTCTCAAAAAATACCATGATATTATTGCCAAAGAGGAAACATTCTGGAAGCAGAGAACAAGATGCATCTGGCTTAAGGAAGGAAATAGGAATATAAGATTCTTCCATATGTCGACTATCAAGCATAAAGCAATTAATAGGGAGAACAAGCTAGTTGTGGAGAAGGGAAGTTGGTCAAGGAGGATGAAATAAGGAATGAAGCTAAGAGGTATTTCTCGGACCTCCTCAAGAGGGATCACAGTCTGGATGCTGAAGCCCAATCCTCTTTTCTTCAGAACATTCCTTGTTTCATTGATGCTCAAAAGAATGCCTCCCTCTCCTCCATTCCCTCTAACTTAGAAATTAAAAATGTTGTTTTCTCCTTTGACGGTAACAAAGCGCCTGGCCCAGACGGCTTCCCAATGTTCTTTTTTCAAGATTTTTGGGAGATTGTTGGAATTGATGTTTCCAATGGGGTTAAGGAATTTTTTGGGGCTAGAAAAATCTTGAAAGAAATCAATGGAACTTTTATTTCTCTCATCCCCAAGATTCAAGGTGTTGATTCTTTGGACAAATTCATACCTATTAGCCTCTGCAATTCATTTTACAAGATTATTTCTAAGGTCCTTACCTCTAGAATTTTGGCTGTCCTTCCTACCTTGATTAAACACCAGCAAAATGGGTTTGTTCCTGGAAGACAAATTCTTGACTCCATTATTACGGTCCATGAGAACATTCACTCTCTTGTTAGAGAAAAGAAGTAGGGTCTCATCCTAAAGCTAGATCTCTCCAAAGCCTATGACAGGGTTGACTGGTATTTACTTCAGAAAATCCTCACTTATTTTTGGTTCTCCTCTAGAGTTGTCGACCTTTTCTCCCAACTTACCACCTCTGCTACTTTTGTTGTTCTTATCAATGGTTCTCCTTCTACTTTTTTCCAAGATTCTAGAGGTCTTAGGCAAGGAAATCCTATCTCCCCCATCCACTTCATTATTATGGCTGAATGCTTTGGAAGGACCATGGAAAAAATGGTGTTGCAGGGATCCTTTAAGGGCCTCCAACCATCCTCTACAGACCTTATCTACTCCCACCAGTAGTTTGTTGATGACACTATTATTATGGGGGAGTCAAGTATTTCATAAGCTAAAGTTTTGAAGAGCACCCTGTGTAAATTTTCCTCTGCTTTGGGTCAGCTTATCAACTGGCCTAAAAGTGAAGTCTTTTTCATTAATACTCTAGAGAGAAGACAACAGAGGATTAGCAAAATCTTGGAGTGTAGGATTGCTGACCTTCCTACTACCTACCTTGGTCTCACCATGGGAACTGCCCCTCTTGATCCCTTCTAGAGTTCTCTAGTGGACAAATTTCATTAAAAACTTGTTGATTGGAAAGGGGCCCTCTTAAGTCAAGCTAGAAAGCTCCAACTCCTTAAGGATACTCTTCAAAGTATTCCAATTTATGCTCTTAGTCTTTTCAAAATTCCAGTTAAGTATGCTGAAGCAATTGAGAAAATTCAAAGAAGATTCCTATGGTCTGGGGTTGAGGATAAGAAAAGAATGTCCTTGGTGGCATAGGACCAAGTCTGTAGGCTGAAAAGAAAAGGAGGTCTGGGCCTCAGGAGGATTTGTACTTTAAATGAAGCTCTCCTATCCAAACAAGTATGGAGAATGTTTCATTCTGATTCTGAATGGTGCAAAATTTGGCAAAGTAAGTACTCTCTTCTATCCTCCTCTCCTCTTTTATCAATTTGGATCTCAGTATTAATGGATCCCACATTTGGAATCATGCATCTAAATGTAAAGAAAGTATAGCTAAAGGAGTGATATGGAAACTTGGAAATGGTAGGAAAGTAAAATTCTGGGAGGATCCCTGGCTTTTTGATAAACCTTTAATGGAATTCAATGAATGGGCCCCCCATGCTCCCTCCTATATTAGATCTTTTGGGTCCTT
Source organism: Cryptomeria japonica (assembly GCF_030272615.1). Taxonomy (NCBI): domain Eukaryota; kingdom Viridiplantae; phylum Streptophyta; class Pinopsida; order Cupressales; family Cupressaceae; genus Cryptomeria; species Cryptomeria japonica. The sequence continues at coordinate 708,699,101 of NC_081411.1, read as the reverse complement.
AGTTCCTGAGTACTGGGATGGTAATGAATGGCAAAACATCGAAAGTATCCACCCTAGCCTTTCTAGGCTCAAGATTCATCTGTCTGTGGTATGACTGAATAATGAAGAGGACTCGCTTATTTGTAAACATGATCCCAAAGGAACTTTATCTATGTCTTCGATGTATTGTGTCCTTTCCCCCCCCCCCTCCTATTAACCCTTATTGGTCTAAATCTTGGATTAAGGGTCTTACCCCCAAAATCAATTTTTTCTTCTGGACTATCCTCCAAAATAAGATCCTGACCCTTGACAACCTCAAAGGCAGAGGTTTTTCCCTCCCTAATAGATGTGTGTTGTGCCTTTAAGAGGAAGAGTCTGTGGACCACCTTGCTCTCCACTGTTCCTTCTCAGCCTCTATTTGGGAAAGCTTCCTCAAGAGCTTTAGTATTGCTTGGGTGTTTCCTAATAACATATGAGATATGTTCTCCTCCTGGAATATTCAATGGGCTAACCCTTTTTTGAGATGTTTGTGGTAGCTCTCTCTTCCTCACATCTTGTGGGGTCTATGGAAAGAAAGAAATAATAGAATCTTTAGGGATGTCTCCCTCAATCAAGATATTGTGTTCCAGAAAATTCAATGGTCTATTCAGGAAAATATAGGGATCATTGAGGGTCCTTGTTACTCGAACAATCCACTAGATTGAAATATCTTAAGGCTATGGAATATGAAGATCACTGATGGTCTTAATCTCAACCACGATAAAAGGATTGAAGCTAAATGGCAAACCCCTCCTCAAGGTTGGCTCAAAGTTAATTTTGACGGTGCTGCCAGAGGTAACTCAGGTCCTTTAGGTTGTGGAGCTATTCTTAGAGATCATAGAGGAATTTGCAAGGAAATGGTTGTTGTCCCTATTGGAACCCAAACCAACCATAAAGCTGAAGCAATGGCAGCTCTTCAAGGCATCATCCTAGCCAAAAAATGGAAATGCCCCTATCTATGGATAGAAGGGGATTCAAATAATATAATAGAGTGCCTTAATGGGACTTCAAAACCTTCATGGTCAATTCACAACATAATCACCTTTGCTATTGACATTATTAGAACCTTTAAAAAATGTCATATCTCCCACATCTACTCAAAAGCCAATAACTCTACTGACTGGGCTGCCAATGCGGTGGTTAAAAGTAAGGCCATTACCACGCGGACGGGTGAATGCGGACTCCTTGAAGATGTCAGACAAATCATTAGTAATGAGCAATATAGAAGCACTCCAAAGACTCTTGATGGACAGGATAATTATGAAAAGTACTGATATGAGTACTTCGAGTTATTTTAATAATGAGAAAATCACTCATTATAACATCAATGCCATAAACTCTCACACTTTCTGGGTAATTGTTATAGCTCCAAAAAGCTCTAAGTTTAATCAGCTCTGTAAGTTTCAAAATTTGGCTGTGAGTAGCAACAACATGGGTGGAAATAGGAGGTGATATGAACCAAGTAGTTGTAAAAAATGGAAACAGAAGGAAGAGGTTTGGGGTATTCTGTAGCAAGGTGGTCTCTCAAACTTCATGGAGAGATTCCATGGCCAAGATGGTATGGTAACCAGTCTTTTCTACAAGAACTGGAAGAAGGGCATGTTAAAAATGGGTGATCAAATGGTTGAAATCGACAAAGATTTAATTGCTCAAGCCACGGGCCTCACCAGGTAAGGTTGCAACTTCTACAGAGATAGGAAGGTCAATGGGGAAGCTATTGAAAGGTACCCAGTAACTGAGAAAGAGAAAAAATGACTGGTAAAGTTGAGCAAAACCTACTACCTGCCTAGGGCTTTTGCCAAACCCTCGTGTGAGATTCTCTTTGTTTTAATGCGATATATCACTCTAGATGGTAGGTTTACGAAAGTTTATGGGTATCACTTTGTTCTATTAAATCACTTTAGGCACAATGATAAGGTTAATTTCCCTTATTTCCTACTTTGTTCAATGAACGCATCCCTTAAGGCCTACAAAGAGAATCCTCTGGGTGATACTGCTATGCACCAAGGCCTAATGGTCCTAATTTATGACCATTTAAAGGCCACTCAAATTGCTCGGATGCAACCCTCTATGGATTCTAAGGAAGAGATGTCTGATTCTGCCTTTTTTGAGGAGGAGGAAACCAATAGTGACTCTTCATCTGATACAAAGGATAGTTTTGATGACTCGGAGTATGAAAGCAGGAAGAAGAGGAAATACAGAAAAACAAGACCCTCTTTATCTAAGGGCAAAAAGCCTAAAAGAAAACCCATGATCAGCATCTCTTCAGAAGGGGAGGACTCGGATGATTCTGAGAAGGAGAACCCTAAAGGGCTGCTAAAGAAGAAAACAAAAATCCATACCCAGACCCAGAAAAAGCACAAGAAAAAAGAGGAGACTAGAAAGGAACTGGAAGCTAACAAGCAAGCAAGGACCCTGGAAGCTGAGCATAGCCTCAAAAAGGAGACTATGGAAGAGACTCTCAGGGCTGCCAACATAATTTCTGCCCTCCACATCCCCAAAGAAGAACAAGTTACCCCTGGAAAAGATTCTCCCTCATCTAGCCCTCCTCTCGAGGGTTTGAATGGTTTCATGGAAACAATGGAATGGCTCATTAATGGTTACAAGAAAGTTGTGGATGAATACAAGAAACTCTGTAATAGAGTCTTGATTCTAGAAACCATTAATATTAGGGAGGGGAATACAATGGCCGACTATATTGAGGACCTAAAAAAAACCATTTCCAAAGCTGAAGACATCAAAGATGCTTTCAACCCTAGGTTTGAGAAGATTGAAAAGGAGATGCTGGACAAAAAAAGCCTTGCGAACACTAGCGAAAAAACCCTCTCGGACACTATTACCAAAATTGATAAAATTGAGGAGTGCCTGAAGAACATCGCTGAACAGAGCCTAAGTATCTTGAAGATCTCGGCCAACAACACCCACACCCTCATTAGCAAGATGGATGACAAAAAGGAAATCCAGGACTTAGAATTGGAAGCTGAAGGAATAGGGGAAGCTCAAGGTCCCAGAACCCACACCAAAGGCAAGAGGAAGGAAAAGAAACCAAACAAGGATCTAGAAGACCTGAAAGCTATCGGGGCCACCTATGACAAGCTGGTGACAAAGGTGGAGGATCTGCTAAAGAAAATTGTTGTGTAGCACCTTCCTTGTCTCTTTGCTATTTTTTTGTTAAGCTATTCTTTCTGTTCGCTGGTCTTTTGGCCAATCTTTATGTTTGTGGACTCTATTGCACTATTCTTCTCGGTGCTTTTTCTATATCTATGTTGTAAAGGTTTTGGGTCTTGAAAACATGTTTTTGAATTAATCAGAAAAGTAGAATCAAAATATGTTGGAGCAACAACTAACTATACACATGTATAATGGCTTAAGCAAATGTTGAAGGACATAAAGGTAAAAGGCAAGGAACCTATAACTATCTATTGTGATAACACTGCAACAATTGATATATCTAAGAATCTAGTACTACATTGTAAAACTAAACATGTTTCTATCAAACTAAATTTTCTGAAAGAGAATGTTGAAGCAAAAGAAGTAAAATTGGTTTATGTGAATACTAAAGAGCAGATTGCAGATATTTTCACTAAGCCTTTGCCTAAGGAGAATTTTGAATATCTCAGAGATCAGCTTGGGGTCATACCCCCACTGGTAGAAACTTAGACAGTTGATGTTTGTCATCAACCGACAGAACTAACAGAGAAATCTTTTATTCTAGCCTTGATGAGGAGAGCTACTTCTCAGGAGGAGTAGTTGGTATACTGAATAAGTTGGTATTTTGTATTTGAACCTGTTTTTATATTGCTTTGGCATTTGATGTCAAAGGGGGAGAGATTGATATGGAAAAACACAAGGAAAACACATGTTACTCCTAGGGGGAGAGATTTTATTTGGGAGAGATTGATTACTCTCTATATCTGAATTTTGATTTCTGGTTATGATCTCTTTTGGGGATTGTTGGTTTTTGGTATTTGGCATTTATGTTTTGGCACTTTGATGATTTTTTCATCTTGGGTTGCCATCAATGCCAAAGGGGGAGATTGTTGGTATTTTGGATATGTTGATATGGTTTTGTCATTGATGTCAACACCTATTAACACTTATCAACTCTGGCACTTGGAGAATTGGCAATGTTCACCGACAAGCAAGTGACTTATGCACAGTCATCGGTATCTGGTATACCGGCAAGATATATTGTTCATCGACACTTGGAATGACATGGAAAACACTTGGTTATGTCAAAGACATTGTCTAGACACTTTGTCTTGAAGATTTGTTCATTGGTATATTCGTGATTTCATATTTTCTGTTACCAACAAATAGGTCCAGGATAAACACCGACAGGCTTATCTATTCCAAATCAGCATGACACACTATGGAGATGATTTAGTAATGTTGTAAATGCATTAAGCCAACATGTTGAATCAGATATTACATTGGTTATTGTTTTACTTGTAATATCTTTTGTAAAGCTGACCTACACATTTTGGTCCTAGGCTTTGGTATATATGTAAGATCTTATTTGTAAGATCAATATGCGATTGAAAAAACACATATAATTCGGTATATGCAAGAATAAGTAGAGCTATACATGCAGACATCATTTTAAGGTTGAAGGAAGGTTTTATGAAGGCATATCAGAACTGAACAAGTACTTAATCTAGCATATGAAGATGCTATTTTGAGCAATACATTATTATTGGATTTTTACCATCCAATTGTAGTTAGGAGTCTATGACTCCTATTTGTGTTTGAGCAGTGAGCTCTAGGCGCTTGGTCTTTCTGCATGTGTAGACCCCCTATTGTATACACATACTATCTACAGTAGTATCATATGATTGTGGGTAAGGTTTCCCACTGTGGTTTTTCCCCTTACAAGGTTTCCACGTACAAATATTGGTGTTATGTGTTATTGTCTTTTTGTTTCATGCATTAATCTTTACTGGTACTGCAATTAACCGATAAACTATCTACCGACATTAAGTTTGGTTTACCGGTACTAATCATTAAGTTTAGATAAGTTGTTTTTGGTTTAAATCTATTAGACAACTGATTCACCCCCCCTCTCAATTGTCTCCTGGACCTAACACTGTTTTGCTCTATCATTGGTATTTGACCATTTTGGTCTTTCTGAGTTGATTTTATGGATCAGTCTTTTGTACCAATGGCTTATTTTTTATTCCTCTATGATTTATGAGTTGATGTAGTTAATATATTATTGTTTTCAATTGATTATGTTGGCTTTTGGTGACTTAGCAATATAAATTGCCTTGCTTGAGCATGTGTATATCTTTATATTTCCAACAAGATGATGTTGCCTTGCTAATGATGCTTATGTTATTGTTGGCTAAGAGAGAAAGATCATTCCTTGTTCATGATTGCAAATTTTATTTGAGGCTCTTTGTTATTTTATATGATTTGGCATTTGGTTATTGCTTCTTTGGTAGTTGTTTCAAGTATATATTGATTTATGGTTTGACTGTTGAGCCTCCTTGTTGTTGTTATTGCATTCTTGTTTACCCTAAGGTCTTAGAACATGGTTAGGGGGAATGGGCTTTCATGTGATGGCTAGGGTCACATGAGAATAGGCCACCAAGAAGTTTCTTGTAAGGATGCTTGTGGGTTTAGACTTCTAGGAGCTCATGAAAGTTTTCCTTATGTACTCAAGTGATAACATTAATAATTAATTAGATGGGTTTGGTAAATATGATTCACCTAATCAAGATAAGAAATTGATGTTTTGTCCATGCCCCATCTCATAGCCCTTGAGGGATAACTCGGGATGAGTTTAGGAAGGCCATAGCAATGGCAAGCTGAAGTCCCTTGATTCTCACATAGGTCCTAGGTACGACTCCGCATGTCTATCAGTGGTGTGGATCATCCTTATTTGTTAGGGTAGGATGTGGTGACACTCTCCCATATATGTGTTCTTGTTCCTTATTCCATGGTTGTTGATATGGGGTAAGTGCACCAAGATGGTGAACAAAAAGGGGGGTATAAGTGGCCACTTTTTTCTCTTTTGAAAATAGGTAAACATGAACTTCAAAGAGATATTTGAAGGTCATGCACTCAAAACTAGGAGTTGAAAAAATAATACGAATTGAAGTACTCTGAATCTACTTTATAAACTACTAATTTTTTTAGAAAATGGATAAGATTAAGAGGGTCAAAGCTCTCACACATGAAAAATTGTTCCTGGTTTTTTCAGAAAAACATAACATAGCTTTTTTCATGCACTGCACAAAATATATAGTTATATTTAGTATTTTTCAAAACCCTTTGGCAAGATGATAAGTAAGAGTGAGATCTAGAAGTTGTGTATTTTTTTGTAAATCTACGTTTAGTATTATTTTTTTAATGATTTTTTTAAGTGACCACATCCTAAAAAATTTGGTACCTGTTCGTGTGTTGGGAATAACTTGCATCAAAATAATCAAAATGCAAACTTCTTTGTTAAAAAGTGTATAGAATCTAGTGTAGAACAGTAATATACAATTTATTTTGAATTTGGTCAAGTATATCAAAAGTTATTAAAGAAATGGTAGAGATATGTCTATGAGGACTGTCAAGGCACTAGTAAAGAAAATTAAAGTTTACTATGCTAATGTTGTCCAAAAATAAAAAAATTTATAAGGTTAGAAAACTGAGAAGATGTGTGAGATTATGGTGGTAATTTTAGAGATACTCACTTGATCATTTGTAAACCTGATGACGACAAAGTAGAGAAATCATGTTGGAAGATAAAAAAATGTGTAAAGGGACAAAAATGAGAGGAAAATGGGCTTGCAAGCCTTAGGATCATTTTCCAACCCTCTTACCAAGCCAAAACTCACACTTCAAACAAAAAATACTATTCACAATTCTACATAACCCACATGGGTTTTAGAAAATAAAAAGTACTATTCATAGTTCTACATAACCCGTATGGGTTATGTAGAACTAAAACTATTATTTTGTGTTTCACAAAACCCGTACAGGTTATGAAGACATAATAATTTATGCTTGTAAAAATAGCATTTACTACACATATCTATGTATATGTATGTTTATGTATGTATATATGTATATCTATAGCTATATATACATATATTTATATAGATATATGGATATATGTTTGTATACATGCATATGTCTCTTCTTTTCCTCTCTCTCTTGTCTTCCTTCCCCCATCACCGTCTCTGTCTATTTTGATCTCTAATTATCCTCCTTGAGTTCTATCTCATCTCTCTCCCCATCACACTTCTCTCTCTGATGAGTCTCTCACCCTTTTCTCCTTCTTGTTCTCTCTCTACCTCATCTCTGTCACCCTCTCCTCCTTCTCCTACTCCTACTCTCTCTCTCTCTCTCTCTCTCTCTCTCTCTCTCTCTCTCTCTCTCTCTCTCTCTCTCTCTTGCGTCAGCCTTTCCTATTCTCACCCTCTCCCCCTTCTCTCTCTTTCTCCCCCCCCCTCTCCCTCCCCCTTTTGTTATCTCTCTCTCTCTCTCTCTCTCTCTCTCCCTTCTCTCCTTTTCCCAATCTCTCTCTCTTTCTCTCTCTCTCTCTCTCTCTCTCTCTCTCTCTCTCTCTCTCTCTCTCTCTCTTTTGCAATCTCTCTCCCCCTCTCCTTTTCCCAATCTCCCTCTCTCTCCCTCTCCCTCCCTGCCTCTCTTTTTTCTAATCTCCCTCTCTCCCCCTCTCCCTTCATCCCCCTCTCCTTATCCTACTCTCTCTCTCTCTCTCTCTCTCTCTCTCTCTCTCTCTCTCTCTCTCTTCCTATCCCCTTCTCTCTTTGTCTCTAACTCTTTATCCCTTCCCCTCTCCTTATCCTATTCTATCCCGCTCTTCCTACCTCCTACTCTCTCTCTCTTCCTCTCCTTCTCTTAATCCTATTCTCACCCTCTCTCCCTTCTCTCTCTCTCTCTCTCTCTCTCTCTCTCTCTCTCTCTCTCTCTCTCTCTCTCTCTCTCTCTCTCTCCCCACTTCCTATTTGGTTCCTAGTTCTACATAACCCATACGAGTTATGCAAAACTAAGGCCAAAACTTATAGTTTTGCATAACCCGCGAGTTTCTAAAAAACATAATGTTCCTCAAAACCCATAACTTTTTTATTCTTTAATTGTTTTTGGCTAGGCTTGGTGTCACCAAGCCTAGCATGCTTTTGAATCTCCAAAACACACATGGGTTATGAAAAAATTCTTTAATCTTGCATGTGGCCACTTCTATGTCCACCATCTTGGTGCACTTACCCTATGCCTCTGGGAGTTTTATATCTTAGATTTGAACCCTATGTTGTGTCTTGGATTATTGGTCTATGTGGTTGAGCTATGAAGCTATGGTTGTTTTGTTGAGTTCCTTTGGTAGTTAGGTGTCGACCTAGGTCTAGAGTGTGTGTGGTACCTTGTGTCATCTCCTAGCATGAGGGGTGTATTGTTATAATGGATGATTTTTCATGTGTTGCATTGGTTTTGTCATTGATGGCAATAGTAGATGGAAAAACATCTAAGTGCCAAAAATAGAATGCCAAATACCAACAATTTCCCAAAATAGATCAATACAAAGTTTTGTACCAAAAACAGAAACAATATAACCAAAACCAAAAATACATCTCTCCTTAAAGTACAATGTTTTTCCATAGATATCTCTCCCCCTTTGACATCAAATTCCAAAGCAGTTAAGAATCAAAACATAATATACAACTAACTACTCCCCCTAAGTACTAGCTCTCTATCAAATCCAGAAAAAGATTTTTTTGTTAGTCCCTATCGGTTTGATGCCAATCTTCATCATTCAAGTCTCTATCGGTGGGGTGATTACCCCAAGCTTCTCTCTGAGATATTCAAATGTTTCCTTAGGCAAAGGCTTTGTAAAAATATCTGCAATTTGATCTTTAGTGTTTATATAAACCAATCTCACTTCATTTTCTTCAACATTCTCTTTCAAAAAATTATACTTAATAGGAACATGCTTTGTTTTAGAGGAAAATAGTAGATTCTTTGATATATCTATTGCTATTGAGTTATCACAATTAATAATTACCAGTTCTTTGCATTTTACCTTGATATCCTTCAACATTTACTTGATCCATAATACCTAAGTGCAATTAGTTGTTGTTGCAACATATTGTGCTTCTGTTGTAGATAATGATGTGCAAGTTTGCTTCTTGCTGATCCATAAAATTAACCTTCTACCAAGAAAGAATGCACTGCCAGTGGTACTCTTTCTGTCATCTACATCTCCTACCCAATTTGCATCTGTATATGCACATAACTCAAAATTTTCAATCTTAGGATACCATAAACCAAGATTTGTTGTGCCTTGTAGGTACCGGAAAATCCTTTTTACTGCACTTTCATGATTTTCTTTTGGATTGCTTTGAAATATAGAAACAATACACACTGCATTCATTATATCAGGTCTAGTTTGTGTCAAATACAATAATCCTCCAATCATAGATTTGTACCTTGTTGGATTTATAGGAGCTGAATCATCCTTTAATGTCAATTTATCTGTTGTAGTCATAAGAGTGCTTACCGGTTTGGATTTTTCTATTCCAAATTTCTTCAAGAGTTCCTTCAAGTATTTTATTTGACATATGAATATACCTTTATCTATTTGAGAAATCTACAAACCTAGAAATTTTTTTATCTCTCCAATCATAGACATTTCAGATTCTTTTTGCATCTTGTTAGCAAAGTCTTTACATAACTCTTCTTCTCCTCCAAAAATGATATCATCCACAAATACTTCAATAACCAAAATATCATCATTAGTGATTGAAGTATTTGTAGATGATATCATTTTTGGAGGAGAAGAGTTATGTAAAGACTTTGCTAACAAGATGCAAAAAGAATTTGAAATGTCTATGATTAGAGAGATAAAAAAATTTATAAGTTTGCAGATTTCTCAAACAGATAAAGGTATATTCATATGTCAAACAAAATACTTGAAGGAAATCTTGAAGAAATTTGGAATGGAAAAATCCAAACCGGTAAGCACTCCTATGACTACAATAGATAAATTGACATTAAAGGATGCTTCAGCTCCTATAAATCCGATAAGGTACAAATCTATGATTGGAGGATTATTGTATTTGACACAAATAAGACCTGATATAATGAATGCAATGTGTATTATTTCTATATTTCAAAGCAATCCTAAAGAAAATAATGAAAGTGCAGTAAAAAGGATTTTTCAGTACCTAAAAGGCACAACAAATCTTGGTTTATGGTATCCTAAGGATGAAAATTTTGAGTTATGTGAATATACAGATGCAAATTGGGTAGGAGATGTAGATGAAAAAAAGAGTACCAATGGCGGTGCATTCTTTCTTGGTAGAAGGTTAAATTTATGGTCAACAAGAAGCAGACTTGTGCATCATTATCTACATCAGAAGCATAATATGTTGCAGCAACAACTAATTGCACTTAGGTATTATGGATCAAGAAAATGTTGAAGGATATCAAGGTAAAATGCAAAGAACTGGTAATTATTCATTGTGATAACTTAGCAACAATAGATATATCAAAGAATCTGGTATTTCTCTCTAAAACAAAGCATGTTTCTATTAAGTACAATTTTCTGAAAGAGAATGTTGAAGTAAATGAAGTGAGATTGGTTTATGTAAACACTAAAGAGAAAATTTCAGATGTTTTTACAAAGCCTTTGCCTAAGGAAACATTTGAATATCTCAAAGAGAATCTTGGGGTAATCACCCCACTGACAGAGACTTGAATGATGAAGATTGGCATCAAACTGGTAGGGACTAATAGGAAAATCGTTTTCTAGATTTGATGAAGAAGAGATACTTCTCAAGAGGAGTAGTTGGTTGTATGCTATGTTTTGATTCTTAACTGCTTTGGCATTTGATGTCAAAGGGGGAGAGATATCTATGGAAAAACATTGTACTTTGGGGAGAGATGTATTTATGGTTTTGGTTATATTGTTTATGTTTTTGGTACAAAACTTTGTATTGATCTATTTTGGGAGATTGTTGGTATTTGACATTTTGTTTTTGGCACTTAGATTTTTTTCCATCTAGTGTTCCCATCAATGCCAAAGTGAGAGATTGTTGGTATTATGGATGACTTTGTCATGTGTTGCATTGGTTTTTTCATTGATGTCAACACTTATCTTTTTGGAGGTCTACATTGTTGATCTGGCACTCTGGTTATATTGGTTTATTGTTGAACCGACACATTGTGGTCCCAACATGGATAATGTCTTATACATAGTCACCGGTATATGATTCACCGACAGGATATATGATTCACTGATAGCTCAAGAAGTTGATGATGACTTGTTATCATCTCGAGATCATTTGGTTATGTAGAAGACATGGATTGGATGTTTGGATTTGTTGTTTTTCTTATTGGTCTGAATGGGTTCACATATTTACCTTAACCAACAGATAGGTCTAGGTTATGGACCGGTACAAGATATCATGTTCTAAATCAGCACGACACGTTTTGGAAATGGTTTATTGATTGGATAATGTGTAAATGTATTTAGCTGACATACCATATTGCATCAAGACTTATTTTGTTATTGATTTAAATGTAATATCTTTAGTGAGCCGACCTAATCATGAGGTCTTAGGGTTTTGTATAAATAATTGTAAGATCTTATTGAAGATCATATTATGATTGAATGTGTGAATATTGAAGATCATTGTGAAAAGAGAAAATAAGCAGATCCTTGTGCGAATATCATAGATATTATCTGAAGGTTGAAGGAAAGGTTATGAAGGTGTTTGGAACTCATAGTCAGAGCTTAAATTGGTACTGAATCCAACATTGTAGATGCTATATTGAAGTAGTACATTGTTGTTGGATTTAACCATCCAATTGTAGTCAGTGTGACTCCTATTTTGTGATTGCGCAGTGAGCTCTAGGCGGTTGGCCTTTCTGCATGTGCAGACCCCATTATTGTATTCACTTACTATATGTAGTAGTATCATTTGATTATTGGTAAGGTTGCCCACCATGTTTTTTCCCCTTATAGGGTTTCCACCTCAAAATCTCTTTGTCATGTGTTGTGGATGTTGTTTCTCTTTCTGTTTCATGCATTAAATTATATCGGTACTACTATAACTGTTAATCTATTTTACATACATAAAATTTGTTTTACCGACACTAAGTTTTAAGTTGGATTAATTGGTTTTGGGTTGTAATTTAATGACAATTGATTCACCCCCCCCCTGCTCTCAGTTGTCCTTCCCGATTCCTAACAAGGTGGTTCCTTATTGATTCCACATGGTCAGGTGGTTTGATGCCTTTTTCCATTGAGATGTTCTATATTGGATGCTCTTATGTGTGGTTATGGATTCCTTGACTCTTCAGCTATGGATGGATTCTTGGAGCAGATTGATGTAATATGATTCATGTGGCATTTATATTGGTAGTTTAAAAAGATAGTTGTATTCTTAAATTGAGAACTATGTAGTTTGATGTAAATGGATATTTTAATCATGAGTAATGGAAAATGATGTAGCTAGCTTAATGATCATGATTATTGTAATATGATATGTGGTTATATTTGTTGTTGATTCTATGTTGTATATTAGGATATTGATCATTTGTAAAAGTAAGCAATTGGATACTTGGTTATGAGGTTATACCATGGGATTGGCTTGAAAGGGACATGTGTTTGTTCTTATTTGGAAAGAAGTAATTTCCCTTATTGTACTTGTCTCTTGGAATGATTATATTAATATACTTGTTATGATGATGTGTAAAGATTAGTTCTAAATAAAGGAAATGAATGAACTATGTTGTAAATGATGTTGGTAATGGATTAATGATGATAGTTAGATGATTAAGGAAATGGGAATTAAGAACATTTCAATTTGGTGCATTTAAAATAAACCTAAAATTGGAAATAAATGGGGTTGTATCTTATATGCATTAAGGAAATGTAAAGAGTATCTTACTATGATCCTAGATGGAATGATTATAGGATAAATCTAGATTAGATATGATGTGGTTATGTTTATTATGTTGTTACTTAAGTAATGGCATTTAGATAACCTAGGAAATGTAGTAGATGAGATGTTTATTTCCACTTATATATTATATTCTTATGATCATGTTGAATTTAATTATATGCATCATTAGCAATGTTAGAATAATGCTATGTGTTGTTGGAGTTATACATATGTGGTGCATTAGAGTACATAAAAAAATTCTATTTGTATGTTTTTTATTAAGGAAAAAGAAGGTTTTGAGGGGACCCAAAACCCCTTACAACAAGTTTTGAAGGGACCTGAAACCCTCAGATTTTACCAGGATCTAGAACCCACAATACTATGCTACCAAAGAGTACAAACATTGAAAATCAGCAGCCCAAACATAGTTGAACTGACAAATGCTAGCCAAACACCAGCATAGCCACAATCAAATAGAGCCAGCCAAACAATCAAGAGATAGCCAATACAAATCAGGCTAGCTACACCATCAAGGAAACAACCTCAAAGTATCACTCTTAAAAGAAAAGGATGAGGGATTAACAGGAACCCTCAACTGAACAACAAGGATATTCTAGGCCCCCTTAGCCTATGACAAAAACTCCAAGCAGCTAAAACCTATCCTAGACCTTAACCAAAAATAGCCATAGTTTATACTAGGCCCTTGAAATTATCATCATCTACCCAAATAAGAAAACACAAAAAAATCATTAAGAGATGAACATAAACATAAGGCTTTTGAAAGGTTCCCCTAACCTTTCAAATGTGTTTTGTAATGGCTCCCAAAACCACCAGGATGAAGCTAGCAACCTCAAATATTGTGATAGTCACACCACTAACAACAAAGCATCTATCCACCTCAATTGTATAGGAATCCACCTCAATAGGGGCTGAGTGATAGGAAACCATCAACAGAGAGAACAAATCTTCAAACCATGAATCAAAGTCCAACAACCAAGAGATGGAATCATAACATATTGCTGGACAATTGGGTTTTAAGAAGGCTCCCAAAGCCACATGTTGAATAAGAGACCTAAACCATCCCAACTCCAAACAGCTAAGCATAACCAAAATCTCCACCTCTATAAGAGAAAAGGGGTAGAAAATCATCAGCAAGGAGAGACAAGAAATAAACCAACCAACCTCTACAAATAGGTCATCACCAGCCATCCATGAGCCCCACCCAAATTTCACTGCAACACCCAACTCCACCTCTATAGAAGGGAGGTTGTCTCCAATACCATCCATCTTCGCCTCCAAAGAAGGAAGGGCCAACTCAATAAGGAAAACTAGAGAAAACCCATGATGTAGAAAGAGGGTAGGCCAAAAGATACTACAAGCAAGAACACGGCTGGACCAAGGAAGACAACCCCTCAACAAATCTTCAAAAGAACACCAAGGCACAAAAGGAATCAACAACAACCCCATATGACCTACCAAATCAAGTAGAGAAAAGAGGGAAAGGGGAACAAGAAGTAAATAGTGCACCCCTACCCTCAGAGCCATCAACTAGGGTTCCATTAAGAACACCACCTCCATGAAAAAGAACAACATGACAAAAAGCAAAAAACCCATCCCCAAGGATAGAAGATAATCCAAGGGAAAATAAGAGACCAAAAACCCTAAGAATAATCATGCAACAGAGGTTCCACCTGGGTCCCAAACCTTACCCCCACACCAAACCAACAAAAAGAAGGGAGGCATACAAAAACCACCAGCACCATCCGAAGAAACAACCACAAGAACCAATTCGCTCCCAGCATAGGAAACCTCAACTCATTCCATGCAACTTGAGTAGGGGACTCCAACTACCTTAACTTTCTCTTCGCAACTAGAGTAGGGGACCCGAAATAGGACAACTGGAAGATCAATAAAAGTGGAAACATATACCCTCCCATCACCTTCCCCATTCTCTTCATCTGCATCAACCACAAATCCCATCGAAACCCTAGCAAGGCACCTTTTAATGGCAGCATGAGCACACACCACAGGAAAAATTTGGACAGATGAAGCCGCAAACTCCTTCCAATGTAGAACCACCTTACACTCCCACCATGCCTGCAAGAAGAAACCACTAGCTTTCCCTCCCTCCAAGAAGCAAGCTGAACCACCAGTCAAACAATGACCAAGCACATCACCACAAAGCCGTCCATGGGGCATAAAGCAATCATCCACAACATCCCCAAATGAAAGATCACTTATGATGTCACTCACACAAAAGGTAGAGTATTCAACACAAAGATCCCTATAGGCAGCCAAAACAGGGACCCACTCAAGGTTGAGCTTCTCCAACAGTCTCCGCATACAACAATCCTCTCATTATTTCCTCTCACCAACATTTTCACCTTCACCTTCACCCCCATCTTCTGCAACCTGCCCTACCTCGCCATGGCTCCCTAAAACCTTGATGCCGCTTCCACTCACTCTAGGGTATTTTGGTGGGCATTACATGCATTGTATTGGATAAGAACAACCAACATTTATATCAGCAATGGGAGGAAATATCAATGCTCAGAGAAACCCTAATTTTGGTGGCGAGAAATCGCTTGTGTTTCGTCCCTAACATGTCCAGCGAGTGAATGGACTCGTCACAGTCCAAACATAGCATTGCTCGATCTTCCAAACAAAATACAAAAGTTGTCTTATCCTGCACAATATTTTAGATGGAATCAAAAACATCAAATAAATTTTTTATATGAATTAGATTATTTAAAGAAAAGTGATTGAAGGTCCCCCCCCAAAAAAGTCTTCTAAAGAGGCAAAATCATAAAACCTCCTATTAAAAATACACCTCAAATGTATGCATAGATTATTCAAATAGCCTTTCACTATATGGATCTAGACTAATTAGATTGCCTTAACATTGCACATGCTATTTTATTTTGAATTGATAAGTAGCCAAAATAAATAAAATAAATCTAATTTTAAAATATATTATTTATAAAAATGTGTCACTCATAGTTTGTTCACCATTATTTTATTTTTTATTAATAAGGGGTAAATGCTTTTGACCTAGAGCTATGAACTAGTGAGGCCACAAATAGAGGACCTCATCCCCACACTTCACTTGTTCAAATCCATGAGCACAACGGCCCAACGAAGGCACAAGGCCTTGCGAGCACAAAGGCCCAACAAGATTTGAACCTTGGTGGCCGCATCACCAACGAAGTGTTTTAATCGTGACACCACATGTCTGAAGATGTTTGTTCACCATTATTTTTTCTTCTACTATTAAGGTGTATTTTTACTTTAAAATATATGTATAAAAATTAATTATATGACATTAATTTTATTAAAAATTATAATGCGATAAATCATTTTATATATATTTAAAAATAATAATATTAGATTTCATAATTAATTGCAAATTAAATTATATCAAGATATAATTATATTTGATATTTCATAGAATATTTTATTGAATATACATTTTATACATTAAAAATTAAACTGTATTAATATATATTATATAATGTAAATGATTAAATTTATTTCTAAAATAATATTATACGTTTTATATTTTGATTGATTCAAAATAATTCCTCTTGAGATCTTTGGGTTTTGCATGATAATTTTTTACTCGAGTTTCATCACTAATCATCTTTAGACATAAAAGACCTTGTATTAATAATATTATAGTTATATCCATTAATAAATATTATATTCTATACTTATTATAGATTATAACACATATTAATAAATATAATTAATATATAATATATTTTTAATGTAGCACAATTTAAATTATAGTCTCTCCTCATCTCTCCCTACCATTCTCCATTCATATCCCCTATTTATCCATCTCTGCCTCTCTCTCCCTTTCTCTATCCCTCTGTATCTCCCTCTCCCTCTCTCTCTCCCTCTCTCCCCCTCTTTATCTTTTTATGTATCTCTATGTCTCTCTCCACCCACTACCTCTCTCAATATCTTTATATATATATATATATATATATATATATATATATATATATCCCTCTCCCTCTATATCTATCACTCTCTCAATCTTTATCTCCTATTTGGTACTCCCTATCTTTATCTCTCGCACTACATATATTTATCTCTCTATCTATTTCTATCCCACTTCCTATCTCCCTCTATCTTCATCTCAACATGTACTATCATAAAATTGCCACCCTAGCAATTTTCGGTCACATTAGGGTCCTCACGCATGCCAGATCGAATCCTCTAGCCTAATCGAAGACCGGAGACCGCTCAGCCCTTGGAAACTGCTTCTCCCTTGGCCTCTGCACCACCCTGTTTGCACTATGCCCTAGAGAAAGGGGTAGGATAGGGGCATAGCACCATAGTCCCCCCTAGGAAAGGGGTGTGGTGTGCTTGTCCTCTTAGGATAGGGGCATGGCGCCCCTATCCTTGCCCTATTTTGGGGCAAGCCCTTTCCTAAAGCATGCATTGTAGGTTGTGCAGTGAGCGGGAAACATCCCTGATGTTGGCCTGTGATGAAAATCAGTTTCATTAACCCTAATTGACATGTATTTAAGTTGCATTTTCCCTCTCATTGGGTAAGTTGGCAAGTTGGTCAAGTTGGATAAAATTGTGATCAAGTGTTCAAGAATATTCAAGCATTCAAGCATTCCTTTCCAGCATTGGGCATTCTCAAGTCTCCCTTCAAGGCTAAGTGTTGTATTCAAGTCAAGGATTCAACCATTTAAGAGGACATTTATTCCAACATTCAATTCCACACAAGCATTAATATTGACATTGCTATCACAATCTCCCTTGAGGTGATTTACATTTCAATCTTTCATTTACATCTACTTGCAAGTCCCTTCTTTCATTACTTGGTTAATTCCAAAACTGGGGTATGACCTAAAGGAAAACCCCCAATCCCAATCCATTTTCCTCTCTTTTCTATGTGTAGGTTGCAGGTGTGCGGCTGTACTTTCAGATTCGGGCTCCATTTCCAGAGGCAAAAAAACCCTTTTCATTTTTGCGGATTTTTTAGAGGACTGTGTACATTCCCACCACAGTCCTGACAACTTTTCCTCTAATGCACAAGGTGGATTCATCTCAACATATTACTGCCATATCCAGGTGCACAACTTCATCCCATACTCCAATCTCAAGTTATAATCAACTCTTTATCACTTTTGAACTACATAATTCAATCAATTCCTTTTCATTTCAAATAGGAAAAGGGATTAGCTTATCATTCCCATTTCACTCATAATTCTATCTTCGTCTTTGAAGGTTGAATCTAGTGAATTCTCCTCCCCTCTTCCAATGTAATTGGGTGAAAAGTGTTTGAAGGGAAATCCATATTGAAACTCACATCTCTCCTTGGAGGAAAAGGGTAGTTTTCCTCTTGATCTCTCATTCACACATATTTCACCCACCAATACACATTGGCCACATTACACAACCCTATTGTCATTTTTTTCGTCTATCTCTAACAATGTCTCCCCCTCTCTATTTATCCATCTCTCCCCCTCTTCCTATACCTCTATACGTATATCTCTTCCCCTTCCTATCTCTATCTCTCCATATTTGTTCTTCCATTTATCCCTCTATCTCTATCTCTCTCTATATAGTAATTCACATGTTTATCTTTATCTTAAACCATCTTTCCTTCTCTCATAGTATATTTATCTCTTCCATTTCCCTCTCCTCTCTCTCTTTATTTCTCTTTTCTCCATATCCCTCTCCTTCAAAGATTTTTAAAATGATACTTGTAAGTGGATGCATATTCTATTTAAATCTCTCACTTCTCCATAGAACCTTCTATTGCACAAACAACTTCATTTTCTAAAAGGCCTACCAGTTGACCTCATGTACTACACAAATAGATGCAACTAATAAACCAAAATATTTCCCCAATTAACCTTTAAAACTTCTTCGACATACCCACTACACACCAAGGTACAATTGCTAGTTGAATAATTCAATTTAAAAATTTTTGGTTGTATTGATGTTGTTGACGGGCTATAAAGAATTGGTTTATGTCTTGACAGTAACTCTTGAGGGAAAATCAAGTGATAGATGGAGACGGTGGTGAAGACAAATTGGTAGGCCCCCTCTAGTCACATTAATATACCAGCCATGAATAGCGGTCTTCAGTGTTGAATTGTATGTGTAACTTGCACGCAACCCGTAACTCTTGTTCTCTGATGTGCCTTCTCTACACAAGCTATGGACTTCACTGATGACTTGGTCTTTTCTCTCATATATTGATGTAATATCATTGATAATTTTGCAGATCTAAAACCTTATTTATAAACAAAGACATTCTCAAATAAATTACATTAAGATTTAGAAATAATTGGAAATTGTGAGAGATAATTTTAAGAAGTATGAAATTAACTAACTTGTGAAGTGTTTCTATGCCCGTTTTATTTAGTTGTAGATAGAAGTTGAAACCCATATCCATGAGTATCCTACTGATCCTTGCGTTGAATGAATTGCTTCCAAGACAAGCCCACACATTTTTTTGCTTCAAAAAATTCAATGCCTCCACCCTCTATTTGATAATGATATTCAATGAATTTTCATTTCTAATTTACAAATAGATATTAGGGAAAATCTTCTTTTGTCTGAGTTTACTTCCTTTCCGTAGTTGTGCGCAACACTCCACAATTATCAACTAGCTCTAACTCAAATGGAGCAATCCACTCCTATGACTTTGAGTGATAAGGGGGAGAGTGTTCAACAACTGTTTGTGAAGTTCAAACAAAGAAAAAGTTTCATCAAGTTCAATAATACAATCAATAACCACAATGTGAATGCTACAACAGGTGTGTCTCCTATTTCTTAATTTTTCCAAAGAGAAAGATAGTTTAATTCTTTGAATGAATCATTATATATTATTATGTCTCAGTTGTTGCACATAAATGATATCAAAATTTCTCCTATAAAACAAGTTGATCCTTCTAAACTTGATTCCCCTTGTTTTGATAACAATGCATTTTGTCAATTTCATCGTCAGCTTAGTCATGATAATGAGAAATTTTTTGCACGGAAGAATAAGATTCAAGACTTGATTTATAATATTACTATATCTTTGGTAGGTGTGATTGATAAAGGGAATAAATCAGTAGTTCCTCCTAATCAAAACCTTAATATTTTCACTGATCCCTTGCCTTCTCATACCTCTAACGTTATTGAGATTGTGCCTAATTCTTTCTCTTCAGAAGAATTCACCTCTATGGCTCTGAGCTTGGTTAATATGGTAGAAACACAAGATACACCTAATGATCCTTGTATTAAATTTGACCCTAGTGAGACATTAGAGCACCCAATGGCCCTTTATACATAGTTGCAAAGGTTAAGGATATCCCTTGCCCTAGTGCTCTTATTGATCCCTCTTGCATGGTTAATGTCATAACTGAAGAGTATCTTTTCAATTTACAATTGCATAAACCAATATATGATGCTTCTAATGTGGTTGTGAAGTTATTTGATGGCTTCTCTTGTCCTACCATTGGATCTATCACCCTTTTTGTTGAAGTTCATACTAAATCCATAAATGTTGACTTTGTTATCATACCCTCTTCTGAGCAATTCTGTGTGAAGTTGGGCTATCCTTGGCTATCTTCCATGAAGGATATTTCTTCTCCAATACACAAGTGTCTGAAATATCCTCACAATGGAGAAATCATAATTGTGAACCTTAGCTTATTTCGTCCATCCGAAAGAAGCCTCAGTGTTCCTATTGATTTCTTTTGGCCTAAACAATTTCAATCTCTTCCATCAAGGAGCGATGCTCTTTTTAATTCTTATAAAAAATGGAAGAAAGATATGATCTTATCCTTAAGTCAACTTAGATCCCCAACACTTGGCATTCCTATTATTCTTCAAGATGAGGTCCTTCCCATCATGAATGTGATTGTTAGATATTTGGTTAGTCCCAAAGACATTGAGAAGGGGGGGGAGGGGGGGGTGAATCAGTGTCTAACCGATAGATGAAAGATTTAAACTTATTTGCAACTTTATAACTAACGATAATATATTGGTAAGAAAATAATAATGCAGTAAAGAGAAACAAAAGAATCAGCATCAATGCACACCATAACAGAAATATTTTTGGTGAGGAAACCCGATAAGGGAAAAACCTCAATGGGATTTGTGACCCACAATATTTACTCACTGGCCAATATGAATAAATATTACTTAGTACAATAGGGGCTTGCACATGCAAGAAGGCCAACTACCTAGAGCTCAATGCTCAACACAAAATGGAGTCCCACTGACTACACAATTGGATGATTAAATCCAATAACAATGTACTGCTTCAAAATAGCATTTTCAATGTTGGATTCAGTATTGGTTTAAGCTCTGTTTGATACCTTTGCCAAAACCTTGCTAGTAAATAGTCTTTGCTTTGCTCTGCTTCTTATTCACTCTTAAAATAAATGCATCAAAGTGCATATACAATTATCTGGTATCATACATACATTTCATTACCTACTTCGCATACAACTTCTTCTTACAAAATGACCTACAAGATCTCATACATATATGAGTCTTTACAATACATCATGTCAGCTATACAATTACAATTTACATTACATAAACAATATTATTGCCAAGTAGGCTTTGGATGCTGTTATGATCTGTTGCCGATGTAAACTGGATGGCGGTGTGAATAGACCTTGTAGTATATGTTGGTGTCAGTAGGTGAAGTCTTTTTCCGGTATAACCTATGAACCATGTTGAACTTAGTTTCCACTTAGTTGAACCTAGTTACCATTAATGAAAATGTCTACCAATCTCATCTGAGCATACAATGCAAACTGTAATGCCCCACCAAGAAACCCCGAAGGGTTTAAGCTAAAACACTCAAATGGAGTGTAAATATTTTTTTTTTAAATTAAAAGACACAACATTAATGTTGGTGTAAATAATTATTCATCATGGATATTATTACACTTACTTAAGTTTACTTAGGATAATGCATTTCATAGTAGTTTGGATATGAGACACTTGGGTGTTTGTGCCACATTGGGATAGTGTGTGTAGGAGAAATTCCACCTCTTTTGGTGTTGATCTTGTTATTACACTATCATATCCACTTATTGTGGAGTGATAATTCCACCTTCGGTGGGTGATCCACCTCATGTGGAATATTATATTATTTCTCCTACCTACCCACACCTATTTCCTACCTACCCTTGTTTCTTATTGAGCCACATGTCATGTTTGTGTGCTCATACATATCCCTAGCCTTGCCTATATAAGCAGGCTCATCTACATTGTATGTAACTATTGAAAAGTTGTTGATCATTTTCTATTGATGAGAATACAGTTTATTCTTATCCCATATTATGTCTCTTTCATGTACATTTCAATGACTTCTTGATCTTGGCAAAATCCAACATGGTATCAGAGCTATTGGAGTCTCATTGATTCGTCTTGAAGAGGCATTATTGTGATGTCAAGAGGCAGATCTGAGGAGTATCGTCATTTGGAGGCGTCCTAGACCAGATCCGACCTCTCCATTGCGTCCGGAAGGCCATTTTCATGAATTTTGGTTATAAAGTTGGCCTATTTTGGTGAGAAAATTTTTTTCTCCATTTTTGCCTATATCGTACGGATTTCGAAATTTTTTTATTAATATTTGCAAAAAAAATAAATTTTTCTCTGAATATTATTTTTCAAAAATTGAAAAATCAAAAAAAAAAAAGAAAAAAATATTGGTTTGGGGGTCCGCAGACCCCCGCACCCCCGTGCTCCCGTGATTTGCAGGCCCGCAGAATCCGTACCGGTTCGCAGGTTTTCCTGCGTCCTCGTAGTACCTACTCCCTGCGCAGAACGTACCCGCCGCCGTCGCATCCTCTGCGCCACCGTACCTGTCATCTGCGTGGCCTCGCTGACCGTGCACCAGCGCCTCCTCGTCGAACGCGCCGCCGCACGACCGCTGCACCTGCATCTCCTCCAGCGCGGCCCTGACTCCGCCGCTTCGTGCCCCCAGTAGCGCCGTCTCCGCCCGTCCTCCGTGCCGGCGCCCTCCGCCCCGCTCCGGATCCTCCCTCGGTCTCCGCTTCTGGCAACAACACCTCCCGGTGCTCTCGGCCTGCAGCATCCGCTGCCTCCGCTCGAACGTCTCCGCCACCAGCGGCTCCTCCGCCACGCAGAGTCCAGACAGGCGAATCCACGCCCGCCACGTGGCAGGAGGCCCGTGGCCCATGGACATAGTACAGACACATCACCGTACGGAAGCCAGGTCAGCACGCCACATCATCGCCCAGTCAGCCTGCACAGTCATCATTCCGTACAGTACGGAATACCCAGTCAGTCTGCCACGTAATCCGTCCGTACGGTACGGACGCCCAGTCAGCCAGGCAGCGAAGTTTTGGCGACGGTCATACGGTCGTCAAATTTAACCTAGTGTTTTGCTGACGTCAGCGCCGCATCAGCAGGGTTTGAAATTTTTTTGACCCCCTCTCATTTGCATTTTTGATTTTGCAGTTCAACTTCAAATGGCCATAACTTGCTCATTTTTGCTCCTTTTTGGGTGCAATTTTTTTTGAAATGGGCTAGAATTTCGTGCTCTCCGCAGTGGTGAAAGAATTTTTTGATTTTGATGCACGGATTTTTCAGAAAATGCAGTTTTTGGTGACTTTCCCTGAGTAATCCCTGTTTTTGCAACTTCAGAGGCTTTGTTTGGGGTCATCCGACCTCCTTTTTAGGTGCCGTTTTTTTTGAAAGTGCATATTTTTTCATCTACTTTCACATGATGCTATTAGATTGATGTCATTGTAAGTAGAAATTGTACTTTCAGATCTTGGCCTTTTTTGGCTCTCTTGGTACTTGTATATTTGCTTGAATCTCAGTTAGATTCATTGCACTATTGATTGAAGTCTCTTGTATCTCATTTGAGAAGTTGTAAAATTTGCATCATAAGTCCACTTTGCCTTGTTTTGCAAGTGGCTCATTGTAATCGCACTAAGTATAAAGTGCCAAAATCATCACTTTTGGGGGGGTACTTTGATTGATTGAATTTGGGGGGTGTCTCTTGTGCTTTTGTGCTCTTGTGTTCTTTCCTTTTTGCTGCTATGAGTTCTTCTAAGTTTCCTCTCTTAACTCCACATAACTATGCTACTTGGAAAATTGATGCATGGAGTAAACTTATGGAAAAAGGACTCACTCATTACATTGATGGAACTATTGTTGCTCCAGCTGATCCTAAGGCTGATCCAGTTGGTCACTTAGATTGGCTCACTAAAAATATCATGGCAATTGGTACCTTAAGAAAGTATGTATCAAAGGATCTCATTTTTCATATTGAGAAATGCACTCTAATCAAGGATGCTTGGCAAAAGTTTCAAGACTTGTATGGTCAAGTTGATGAGATTAGGGGATATCAAATTGATAGTGATCTCACCATGTTAGATCCCAAGAACTTTGATACTATACAAGATTATGTCACTAAGGCAAATGAGTTGAGGGCACAACTCAAAGATTGTGGCATTGATAAGAAGGATACTCAATTGATATTCAACTTGATAGGGAAGCTTCCACAAGAATATGCAGCATTTGTTTCTAGTTTCCAAACTCATAGGATGACAATGGGTTCAAGCTACAAAATGCCTACATTTGATGCTTTCAATGAAATGTTGATGATGGAACAAACTAAGTTGATAAGCATGGGCATTCTTAAGGCTTCTTCTAAGTCTCAAGCATTGGTGGCAAATCAAGGAAACAAAGGAAATCAAGGAAAGGACAACTCAAACAAGAAGAAATGGCAATCAAAGCCTAAGGATAAAGCATCATCTTCTCCACAACAAGGAGATTCATCTTCTTCCAAGAAAGATAATTCACCAAAGAGAGAGAGACCTACTTGTGCTTATTGTAAAAAGATTGGTCATGAGGAACATCGTTGCCATACTAAGAAGATTGATGAGCTCACACATATCATCAAAAAGCATAACATTGATTTGCCTAAAGTCTACAAGAAGGATGATTCATCAACTTCCACTTCCTCACATTCAAAAGGAAAAGGGCAAGCATTCATGGCTTCTACAAGTGGAAAGACTCACTCTTTTGGAACAAGAAAAGGAAAAGCTCTATGTGCTACAACAAATCATACTTCAGAGAGATGGCTTCTAGATTCAGGGGCTTCTCATCATATGGCATCTTCACAATCTATGTTCTCTACATTTGAGCCTTGCACCATGGCACAGATTTTGATGGGCAATCATACATACATGGATGTGATTGGGAAAGGATCTATTGACATTGGGGATAACTCCTTCAATGATGTGTTGTGTGTACCCCACTTGACAAACAATCTCCTTTCTATCTATCAAATCACACATGGTGCAACTAAGAGAGTTGTGGAGTTCACACCTGACTCAGTTTTTATTAGAGACATGGAGACTAGAGATATCATTGCAACTGGGGTGGTTGATCATGCATCTCGGTTATACTCCTTTTCAGATTTTCTTGATGATGATGATTTCACACATGATGATCACACTTATTATGATGATTCAGATTTTGAGGAGAACTTTGGACACTTGAACATGGGGATTCTCACATGTAACCCCGTTCTTGAGTCTTGTACTTCATCTTCTCATATTGATATCACATCACCTATTGTACCTAATGATACAGATAGTGCGACAGTTTTGCCTACATGTGATTCAGTGCAGCAGGATATACATTGTCTTCTAGCTTCAGATTCATGGGATGATTACATGACAGATATTGCAGGTTTGTTTGTGGAATCCTACATTGCAGATTTGGGAGACATCATTGATGACATACATCTTCTCTTTGATGAAGATGATCCTTCTTCGATTGTTGCGAGGGCACACTCTGACCCTCTTGTTCATTCTCTACATGATCATACTTTCGAGGTTGACATGATTGTGGATACTTATGTACAGCAGTTGGAGGAGGTCTCTTTATTCTTTGAGGAGACACATGAGTCTTTGGACATTGTTCTACATCCATCTTCACTAGATGTTGGAGTTCCTTTTTCAGCAGTATGGCACAGTTTACCATCTTTGGAAGGGGTATCTTTCGACATCGACATGGGGACACTTGAGCAGTTTTCAGAGATTCCTTTCATCATGAGTTTTCTTCATACATCTTCCCTTCATGATTGGGGAGACTTCATGGATACACCTTTGGTTTTGTTTCTTCCTAAGGGGAGGAATGTTGTTCGACGTTCGTGGAGCAGTTTCTTCATACATCGAGCTTCTATCATTGGTGCAGATTATTCATTGAGGGATGATCACAGTTTGACTTCTCTTCTTCTCTCAAATGGGGGGGACTATTTCCTCACATGGGGTTTTGTTCCTCACATACTTCTTTGAGAGTTCTCTTGTATAGCTTTCATCTCTCTTTTGGGGGAGGGTTTTTTCCCATTGGGTTTTTCTCTCTTTCCCCACTTTGTGAGAGATTTCATTGCATTGGTTTGCATGCATTTGCATTTGTGCATGGGTACCTAACATGGCCTCATAGCCGGGACCCATCTTGCATTGCTTAGTTGCATTGTAGACTTAAGTGCATTCCCCTAAGTTGCACTTAAGGGGGGGTGTTGGTGTAAATAATTATTCATCATGGATATTATTACACTTACTTAAGTTTACTTAGGATAATGCATTTCATAGTAGTTTGGATATGAGACACTTGGGTGTTTGTGCCACATTGGGATAGTGTGTGTAGGAGAAATTCCACCTCTTTTGGTGTTGATCTTGTTATTACACTATCATATCCACTTATTGTGGAGTGATAATTCCACCTTCGGTGGGTGATCCACCTCATGTGGAATATTATATTATTTCTCCTACCTACCCACACCTATTTCCTACCTACCCTTGTTTCTTATTGAGCCACATGTCATGTTTGTGTGCTCATACATATCCCTAGCCTTGCCTATATAAGCAGGCTCATCTACATTGTATGTAACTATTGAAAAGTTGTTGATCATTTTCTATTGATGAGAATACAGTTTATTCTTATCCCATATTATGTCTCTTTCATGTACATTTCAATGACTTCTTGATCTTGGCAAAATCCAACAATTAAGATACATTGGGGTTATCTCATGCTTAGATAACACAACGGAAGACTAAATGAACCTAAGGAGTTTCCCAGCGTGATTACGTAACCTTACACCTAGCTCAATTCGTGATATTTGATCCAATTAAGTGGAATATCTTAATCACAAGTTATTACTTAAGACATGGATATAATATGTTCGATGAATTTACATTTTAGAAACTAGGAAGCGTTCATCTATTATGGTTGGAGATAAGGCTAGCATGAGGATATTTACCCAATAAATTTAAAACATAGATAAATTAAGAATTCACCCATTAAGGTTTAAATATAGTTAACTTGGCAAGTCCATCCATTTTAGATACAATGTAACTAATATATCAAAGTTCTTTTATAGGGGTCAAAATGTAATTAGACAAATGAGTTCATCCATTGTAGTTAAAATATTGCTAAGAGATGAAGTACATTGATTAAGGTGAAAATATAAAATAACCACAATGAAGATCATCCATTAGGGTTAAAATATAACTAACTCAATGAGTTCATCCATTAAAGCTAAGATAAAGTTAATATGATGCAGTTCATTTATGAAGATTGAAATATAAATAACTAAATAAGTTCACCCATTTTAGTTCGATTATAGCTATTATGATGAAGTTCATTAATTAAGGTTATAATGTGGACAACCAATTGAGTTCATCAAATTATAGTTAGAATGAAGCTAATTTGGTGAAGATTATTTATTTAGAATAAAACGTAAATAACTAAATGAATTCATCCAATTTAGTGAAATTTAGCTAATATGATGATGTTCATTTGTTAAGATAAAAAGGTGAGTAACTAAATGAAGTTCATCCATTAGATTTACAATTTAGGTATTATGACAAGCAAATCCAATAATTGTTATCCATTCATTACGTTCAAATTACATGCTTTATGACAAGTTAATCCAATAATTGCAATCTAGTGAGTTTCTTTCCATGCTTACTTCTTTTCATTAACATTAACAAAATACTTTTCATAATCATATCTACAATCTTTTATGATCATAATTACTACATTTAACAAGATGACATCAAATCCCCGTTATCCATTCACATAATGCACCCATACATGCTATCACTAACTATGAAATATGAGAGACAAAAGTATCACATAACATAGAAATGATCTCGGAGTTCACCCCTAGAGGGATACATCTCCAGGTCTGCTCAACTGCAAGACCCCTATGGCAATTAATTATGTTAAGATTACATAAGGTTCATGTCATTTACATCTCTGCCTTTTAGGCGAACACAACCACTATACAACGACCACTTCGGTCAATAATTACATAAATGATCCCTTTTTAGAAGCGGATCCAACTGAACACATCAAAAGCAATTACAAAGGTCTCTTGTCTGACAGTACCCTAACTAGGGACTTGACCGACTATGACCAAACACAAGCAACCAAACGACAAGGTCCAAACAAAACTATCAAGGCCTTGCCAATACTTAACACAAGCAAATACATAAATTAAACTTGCCATATTTTCCATTTGTCTATTTCACAATATTGGGGAGGAATATAACTAAACCATTTATTTTACTAAAAGAAGATATCATTAACTTGCAAACTTCCAATCGATGCATTATTAAATTTCTGATGATCTTATTAACATATCATTTGAGTTTTCAAAATATCCCATGACAAACATTTCATTTTTTTTTTTGAGTACTTATATATTTTAGTATTCTATTTCTAAAGTTCTCAGGATCCTCAGATCAAAAACACCATGTGTTCCTGAATAACGTATTATTTAAAAATCATCAATTATTTAATATTATTCAATATATATATTAATTTCCTTAATAAAATATATATTTATAATAATTATTAATAATGTTCAAATTTCAAATTAATTATTTATTAATATATCTATTAATCTTCACCATTAAATATATATTACTAATAATTAATTATTAATTAAAAACTATATTTAAGAAAAACTTTTATTAAAAACAAAATTTTAAAAAAATAACTTTTAATTATTTTATCTTTTAACTATTTTATTATTTTATATTTATCTTTGATTTAAAAAAAAAGACAAGGCCACCCACGTGGAGGACCCCACGTGGGCTTCCTCCCAAAGGGAAGGGTTGTGGAGTCCATGCCGTGGAATCCACACAGTCATGGCTATGTGGAGGCTGCGCCATGGCTCCTCAGCCTAGCCCTCCTTTGGCAGCCCAAGGGCATGAGGATTGGGGTCAAGGCTTGGCTCCCCCATCCCACGTAATAATATATATATTTTTTTTATTCGCAATTTTTTTTAAAAAAACAATAAAAAACAAATAAAACAAATCTGCTTCCCCAAATGAGTAGTCACAGAGAAATTACCCAGTCATTTTCTGGGAAATAGTTTTCATTTTGGAATCTTAGAAAATTTTCTGAGACAAAACAGAAAATGAATCTAATCCATCTAAAACCCAAACATTTATTCTTTCTCTTTTTTTTTAAAAATCAAATCAATGAATCCCAAAACAAGAAATAATAAAAGATTCAACATATATATTTTTCCCTAATGTTCCAAAAACAATAATTTGGGAAATACTCACAACTAGGTCATGATTCCCAAATACTCAAATGGATTTAATCCCATTTATCTACTCTTTTTAACAATCTTGACCCAAAACAAACAATATTCTCAAAACTAAAACTTAAATATAAGAGCATTCATGGATATTTTAATTCCAGCATTTCATGAAGATCAACCAAATACCATTTTTTTTTGATTTAGCAAAGAAACAAAAGGGAAAACCAGAATCCTACCTCCTATAGCATATCCGGGTAAGATTTGTAGAAGAGCCCTCCACTTGCAGCTATAGAAATCCATCCTTCCCAAAATCTCTAATCTCCATCCCCATATTTTTCTTTTCCCAAAAAAAAAATTTAACAACCCCCAAAATATTTTTCTAACCTAGGTTAAAAGAATGAAATTTTGACCTAATTTCTAATTTCGAATTTAAGCATTTTTTTTTTAAATAAAATGAAAATAGTCATTCTTTTCAACTAATTAATTTAACTTGCTTTTCTAATTAAAATTAAAACGCTTCTATCTCATTTAATTTTAATTTTCTCAATATTAACAAGCTAACACTTATACTTTGCAATATTGATGAGGGTAAAATATTTTAATTAAATTAATTTCCTAAAATCAATCTCTCACACTATATCAAATATATTTATATAAATTAAACTTGCTTTTCTAATAAAAAAAATGATTTTCTTAAATAGTAAAAATTAATCTTTCTTTTCCAAAATGCAAAAAGGATTAAATTATTTCTATTTCCAAATGACTTTAAATCTTTCCTTTTTAAAACATATAAACTAATTGAATTCGTTATTTAAAATTAACTATTAAATTAAACTCGCTACAAACATAAATAAAGTGATCTTTTAAATTAATGATTAATTGCCTAAAAGAAACCTATTTATTTTGATTTCTCAGTAACTAATGCATAAATGAACACATTAAATCAAA
Source organism: Cryptomeria japonica (assembly GCF_030272615.1). Classification (NCBI taxonomy): domain Eukaryota; kingdom Viridiplantae; phylum Streptophyta; class Pinopsida; order Cupressales; family Cupressaceae; genus Cryptomeria; species Cryptomeria japonica. The sequence goes on along the minus strand of NC_081411.1, from coordinate 708,668,657 downwards.
TTAAATACTTAGGATAAATTACTCCATTTTACCACATGTAGTGCACGCAAACCAAGAAAGCCCACCAATCACACGACATGCAAACCCAAACAAAAAAGGAACCTGATGGACCACACACAACCTTCACCTAATCATGGCTAAGGCAAGATGAGGGTTTTACGACCACCTAATCCAAATTCTAAGGATGAAAAAAAAATATACTCAACCCTACGAATCTCAATGGAGACAAACCTCACACCTAGGCAATATTGTACCTGCAATCTCTTGCAACCATGAGTCACGCAAGCATACATATATATACATATTCAATGAAGGCGTTAGCTCGAGATTTATAACAAGAATTAGGGAGACAATTAAACTTACACAATAATTGATGCAAAAGCACAATAATAGGTATGCAAAATTATTTATATTATCTAATCTACCACATTACATCATGATAAATCAACCATTCAAAAGGCCCACATAGGAATCAACCAAGGTCAAACCGATTTTACAAGGCCGACTAGGGTAGGGGCATTACATTCTCCCCCCCTAGGCTCCGACTTACTCCTAGAAGTCGCAAGGCTAAGCGGAGTTCATACAACACGTATTAGCCCTGAAACTCAATTAACAATTATCATTTTGCACAAATAAATATTTTGTCAACAATTAAAACATTATTTATAAATCCTCTACGAATGTCATTATCTATTGATAGAATTCATCTACAATCATACACTTCTTAAAATATTCTAGAAATCACACACAATCATAGTAGAGAAACGTGAATTTTCTTCCTTTCATTGCACCAAATTAAAGCATTAAAAGATATAGACAATAGTTACCATACGCATCTATCAAACATGACAAGGAAACATGACATCATGGTCAAATTCTTTCACCCATACCTCTTTTACAACACTTTATCGCATAGGACTAGCTTCAAATATCAATTTCTACAACCAAGTTAACATTTCAATAAATAGGAGCAACGTAAATAACTCAATTATTTACACTTTCCAGGCATATAAGAACCTTTCCAATGACTATGTCCCATAACATAGTGACAAGTTAACACCATTTAATCCATGATTACGCATAGTAACCATCCACATAACTGGAATTTGCACAACACAAAAGGCCACATGTGAGCATGTCTAATGCTCGGTCAAAGATAACATGCACGATCAACATCTCTATGCCTGATTTCAGAACAAATAACATGATCATAAATATCCAACATATCACTCAAGGGCTTGATGGTGCTAGGGCACACCATGGTGGTGCTACCTTCCATGCAAGACCCTTGTGAACATCCCTTTTTGTGTCAGGTGTTTAGCCTCCAAGAGATAGTCACCACTCATAGGTAGGTAGTGGATTCTAGCTGTCTCACAGCCTCACATACCCCCATCCTCAAGGTTCCCTACATCTACTTCCTCGTATACACTCAACCAAGACCATCTCCTATGTTCTTGGAGAGGAATTCACATTACAACACAAGACTAGCATACGAAAACAATAAGGATAAACCCCTTTAGCCACCAAAGTATAGAAGAATAAAGATAATGATCGTCAATTCCAACAGTAAGGCAAGAAAATAATTCCAGAATTGCAACATCAAATCAAGTAAGAACAAGATTGCAAGATCATGGCTAAACCTTCAAGGTCAAAATAAAATAAATTGCTAGCCCACAATGAAATAAATAAATAAATAAATAATAAAAGAAAATCATAAGTGCACATTACATCACTACGTGACTAGCAACTAGCCACCAACAAGGAAGGAAGGAACAATCGTCTAGCTATCGCAGTACCTCATCATGTGGTGTGGCCTAGTCACACATCCATGTTGGCATTATGTAAACTGGCATGAAGACATAATGATATTCTATGTTGTCATTGATGTCAATATGGGACATAGTGTGAACCGGCACATGTGATAAGTGAAGAGAGAGGAACCGGCATATGTATGAACCGATTTATATGCCAAAGTGAAGCGGCATATTTGTTCAAGGAAAATGAAGTGGCATATTTGTTCAAGGTGAACTAGCATGTAGTTATGGGAACTGGCACATGGGAGCATTGTATGACTACCGGTTGGTAGGTAGCTTCCACTTCAGGGTTTTCGGTTGGAGTACCTCAAGTCTGTGTGACTTAATCGGTGATCTTTGTGTGATGAGTTAGCAGTATGATGAAGGATAGATCATGTTGCCACGTAAGCTCTGTGTGCGTGAAGGATCTTGCATGAAGATGACTATTCCTATCTACCTTGGGAATGTACGAAGTCTATCAAATAGTGATAACTCGTGATGGGTTATCAGTCACCATGAAAACGGTGGATAATGGACGATGGAGAATGTCTTGAGATCGATTCAAGATTGTTGCATTTAATGTAGCATGATTCAATGGTCAGGATCAAACCGTTTGAATTGCTTAACCTAACAGGTTTAGGGTTTAGGGTTTTTTCTACCAACCTGTATGTTTCCTATAAGGTCAATGTTGGGTTTCTTTCTAAGGTTGTTGGCAAAAATTGTGAGTGTGTATCCAAGGAAAGTGATACGCGATTCTTGCCAGACCAAAGGAGAGAAGAGATACCTGCAAAGTGAATGTGCAGAAGGAAAAGAGGAGCCTAAATGGATCTGCATTAGCATTAAGTGCTATTAACAGATCATTGTAATACCTATTGATCTCTAACCACTTCAACAGTTGTAAAATCCCCTAACAGGGTAGCCTTAACTAGCTTGATTCAAAATCCCTTAAATTGGGTGGTCTTAACTGGCTTGTTTCAAATACCTTAATCGTGTAACTCGAGGCTAATGAGTTTTGAGAAGCTAGAGAAGCTTAGGAGATCCTTTTAGCTATTGAGTTCTTGAAATCCTCTAACAAGGTGACCCTACTGGGTTTAACCCTTAATTGGGTATCCCTTAACCAGGTGATCCTTATCAAGATCGGTTCCTACCAGAACCTATTGTAATGTCCTTAACCAGACAAGGCTCCTAACAAAGCGGACTTCTAAAGAGTTCAAAAAGCATCTTGTGGGTATTCATCCCCACCGTGGTTTTTCCCAGCTGGCTTTCCACGTGAAAAATATGTGTGTCATGTGAAATGCTTCTGTCTTGTGATGCTTTGTTTTACCTTTTAAGCATATGAAGGTTCTATGTTTTATGCTTGTCTATAAAACATATTGAACTCATTTTTGTGAAGATCTGATGGTCAAGTTTACTGGTTTATGCATGAGAATATAATGATACTATAGTATTGAGCTAAGAGGAAAGCTTATTGAGTGACCGGTTCATGATTGATTGAGCTATACTAGATGTCACCAGTTGCACTCTGCTTTACCGGTATCCCTGTTTGTCAGTCATTTGGAGCATTTGCTGTCAAACTAGTTTTTCACTGTATTTGTGTTTGTACTGATTCACCCCCCCCTCTCAGTACCAGTTTGGTACTAGTGGTTCATCATTGACCTATAAATTGGTATCAGAGCACTCTAGGTCCTCTGTGTTGTAAGCTTAACCGCTTGAGGAAAAGATCCTAGTCAAATGATGAAGAGGGAAGGTCCAAAGTTTAATAGGGAAAATTTTGGTATATGGAGAGACATGATGAAGATATTCATAAAAATCATGGGTGTTCAACACTGGAGTTATGTTGAAAATGTATATGTTGTTCCTACCAGTACTCTCATCGATGACCAAAAGATAGAGATATAAGAAAATGGGCAAGTCATGGAAGCCCTCATCAGTAGCCTATCTGACATTGAATTTATTGATGTTCAGGACAAGGCAAATCCCAAAGAAGTATGGGATGCTCTTGAATATATCTATGGTGGTGATGAGCATGTAAAACAGGCTAAGGAAGAGAGCTTGAGAGGAAAGTTTGAAGACATGCAGATGGTTGAAGGAGAGACCATTCAGTAGTATGGAATAAGAATCAAAATAGTTGTTGGAGAAATAAAGAGTGCAGGTGGAAAAATAGAAGATTCCACTATGGTAATCAAAGTCCTAAGATCCCTGTTGCCGGTCTATGCAAGGGTTGCTTCTATTTAGGAGCTAAGATCAATAGACAAGTCTAAGGCATCCTTGGATTCTATCATAGCCAAGTTGACAGCCTATGAGCTGAATAGTTTTGATGGTAGTGTTCAAAAGATAGAATTAGCTTTTAAAGCTTCTTCTATACCATCCAGAAAAGGAAAAGAGGCTAGCACTAGTGGGGAACCTAATCAGAATAAAGAAATGAAGGATGAAGAGTTTCTGATGGAATTTGAAGCTCTTCTTGCCAAGAGATTTCCAAAAGGGACTAGTAAATACAAAGGTAAGATTCCTTTGAAATGTTTCTCCTATAACCAGATAGGACATATTGTTATGAACTATCCTAATAGTGACAACAAGGATAAATTGGAAACATTCAAGATATTCAAAGGAGGAAACCGGAGAAATTGTTTTGTGGCAGTTGATGAAGGTGTCATAGATGAGGAATCAGAAGATGAAGAGAATGAAGACATTGTGTTTTTTGCTGTAAAGGAAGATGTGGTAGACAAGAAGGCTCTTGTCTCCCTGTTTGATGATTCCAATGAGTGGATCATTGATAGTGGCTGTTCTCACCATATGACGGGTGACTGGAGCAAGTTTCTATCCTTAGAGGAGTATGATGGTGGTGTGGTTCACTTTGGCAATGATGCACCATGCATGGTCAAAGGCAGAGGGTCCATCTCTTTGAATGGAAAGAGTAGTGCTGACAATGTGTACTGGGTTGATGGTCTCAGACACAACCTTCTAAGTGTTACCCAGCTAAATGACAGTGGTCTTACTCTGCAATTCAAGAATGGAGTTTGCAGAATCAAAGGTAAAGATGGTAAATTGGTAGCCACCGGCATGCAGACTAAAGGTAACCTATTTCATCTAAATGCAAATATAAGTACATGTCTTATGGCTAAGCTTGATGATAGCTGGATATGGCATAGGAGATTCTGCCATGTGAACTTTGATAACATTGTGAAGGCTAGTAAGATCAAGGCAGTTAGAGGGTTTTCGGTGCTGAGCAAACCGGATAATACCTTGTGTAGAGAATGTCAATTGGGGAAAATGTCTTCCTCAACCTTTAAAGGTAAATCTTTCACTACTGACAACTTGCTTGATCTTGTGTATATTGATTTATTTGGTCCTATGAAAACTAGAAGTGTGCAAGGTGATAGGTACTTCATGATTCTCACTGATGACTTCTCAAGAATGATGTGGGTCACATTCTTGAAAGACAAGTCTAAAGCATTTGGGAAATTCAAAGCTTTCAGAGCATTAGTGGAGAAGGAAAGTGGTAAAAGGATCAAATGTCTCAGAACCGATCAAGGAGGGGAATTCACTTCCAATGAATTCAACAAGTATTGTGAAGAATTTGGCATCAAGAGATAGGTATTTTCCCCTTGGACTCCATAGCAGAATGGCCTAGCAGAGAGGAATAACCAAACTATGGTTGAAGCAGCTAGAACCATGTTGATCCAAGGAAAGGTTTCTCACAGCTTTTGGAGAGAAGTAGTGAGCACTATAGTCTACACTATGAACCAAGTACTCATCAAAAAGGGTAAGGACAAAACTCCTTATGAGTATTGGACCGGCAAGACACCTGTGGTTAACTACTTTAAGGTATTTGGTAGCAAATGTTACATCAAGAGGAGTGAACATCAGGACAAATTTGAAGCTAAATGTGATGAAGGAATATTTCTAGGATATTCCACCAAGACTAAAGCTTTCAAGTGCTACAACAATAGAACTAAGAGAATTATGGAAAGCATCAATGTAAGAGTTGATGAATCCTCTAAGAAGACTAAGGAAATTGATAGCGAGCAAGTTGTAAATGAACCGGTTGCAACCTTCTAGGAACCGGTTGTCACTCAACCGAGTACCAGTAACAGTGTTCCTGAACCGGTGAATGCTGATACTGATGAAGATGAGGATGAAGAAGAAAAGCAAGAAGAACCAGTTAAGACCATTCCTCGGTATGTCAAGTTGAATCATGATCCCAAGCAGATCATAGGTGATAAGGATGCAGGAATCCTTGCCAGAAGAAAGATCAGAGAAAACTCATGTATGATCTCTGAATTTAAGCCTAAGTCATTCAAAGAGGCTCATAAAGATGAAGACTAGATCAAGGCAATGGAAGAAGAACTTGACCAGATAGAGAAAAATGGTACATGGTCCTTGGTACCCAGACCAGAGCATAAAAATGTCATTGGCACCAAATGGGTGTTCAAAAATAAGTTGAATGAGGATGGCTCAGTGATTAGGAATAAAGCCAGACTAGTATGCAAAGGATATGTTCAAGAAGAAGGTGAAGACTATGGGGAAACCTTTGCTCCTGTAGCCAGATTGGAAGGAGTTCATATGCTTCTTGCATATGCAGCTTTTAAGAGATTCAAGGTATATCAAATGGATGTAAAATCTGCATTCCTAAATGGTGTACTTGAAGAGGAGGTGTATATTGAGCAACTAGATGGGTTTACCCTATCTGAAGATATTGACATGGTATGTAGGCTACATAAAGCATTATATGGTCTAAAGCAAGGACCCAGGGCATGGTATGAGCACCTACATTCCCATCTTGTGAAGATTGGATTTGAGAGAACAAGTGAAGATAGCAATATCTACTTGAAGTCTGAAGGAGATCAGATTCTGATCTATGAAGTTTTTTTTGATGACATCATCTTTGGTGGAGATGACAAGATGAGTCATGAGTTTGCTGATGAGATGAAGAAAGAGTTTGAGATGTCACTCATAGGGGAGATTAAGTTCTTCATTGGACTGCAGATCCAGCAGATGGAAGATGGAATCTTCATCACTCAGTCCAAATATGACAAAGAGGTGTTGAAGACTTTTGGCATGGAAGACAACAAACCAGTTGGTACACCGATGGTGATCGGTTGCAAAGTGACAAAGGAGGATGATTTTGCACTAGTTGATGAGAAGGAATATTGGTCAATGATTGGTAAGTTGCATTATGTAGTGCATAGCAGACTGGATATTGCACATGCATTTGGCATCACTTCAAGGTTCCAGAAGAGTCCAAGAGAATCTCACTTGATTGCAGTCAAGCGGATTCTTAGGTATCTAAAGGGAATAGTTGACTATGGATTGTGGTACCCATACAACAATAATTTCAATCTGAAAGTGTTCACAGATGCTGATTGGGCTAGTAATGTGGATGACCGTAAGAGAACAACTGGAAGTGCATTCTTTCTTGGTGGTAGACTAGTCTCATGGATGAGTAAAAAGCAGAGTTGTATCTCTCAGTCTACAGAGGAAGCAGAGTATGTTGCAACTTTCATGAACTACACTCAGACAATCTGGATGAAGCATGTATCGGAAGGCTTCAAGATCCCTGTATCTGAACCAGTAAGTATATTCTGTGATAACACAAGTGCTATCAATATATCAAAGAATCCAGTTTTACATTTTAGAACCAAGCATTTTGAGCTTAAGTATCATTTCTTGAGGGAAAAGGTTCAAAATAAAGAAATTGCACTGGAGCATGTGTCCAGTAAGGAACAATTAGCAGACATATTCACCAAGCCTCTCCCAAAGAAAACTTTTGTGCATTTGAGAGGTGAATTAGGGGTATTACCCCTTTAGGAGGTGAACTAAAAGTGATTGTTCCACATCAGTCAGGTACTGGAAAGACAAAGTTTTGATTAATTGGTGTGTTGAATGATGCTACTCCTTAGGGGGAGCAGCATGATGGAACAATGATGATTGTACCTCCACTTTGGCATTGTTGTCAAAGGGGGAGAAGGAGTGAATCGAAAAGATATCTGCAACAAATGGGGAGAAGATGTGAAGCAAAGAAGATATCTTTCGTATATTGCCATCAATTCCAAAGGGGGAGATTGTTGTCATTATGTAAACCGGCATGAAGACATAATGATATTGTATGTTGTCATTGATGTCAATATGGGACATAATGTGAACCGACACATGTGATAAGTGAAGAGAGAGGAACCGGCATATGTATGAACTGGTTTATATGCCAAAGTGAAGCAACATATTTGTTCAAGGAAAGTGAAGTGGCATATTTGTTCAAGGTGAATCGGCATGTAGTTATGGGAACCGACACATGGAAGCATTATATGACCACCGGTTGGTAGGTAGCTTCCACTTCGGGGTTTCTGGTTGGAGTACCTCAAGTTTGTGTGATTCAATCGGTGATCTTTGTGTGATGAGTTAGTAGCATGATGAAGGACAGATCATGTTTCCACATAAGCTCTATGTGCGTGAAGGATCTTGCATGAAGATGACTATTCCTATCTACCTCGGGAATGTGCGAAGTCTGTCAAATGGTGATAACGCATGATGGGTTATCAGCCACCATGAAAACGGTGGATAATGAATGATGGAGAATGTCTTGAGATCGATTCAAGATTGTTGCATTTAATGCACCATGATTCAATGGTTAGGATCGAACCATTTGAATTGCTTAACCTAGCAGATTTAGGGTTTAGGGTTTTTGCTACCGACCTATATGTTTCCTATAAGGTAAATGTTGGGTTTCTTTTTGAGGTTATTGGCAAAAATTGTGAGTGTGTATCCAAGGAAAGTGATACGTGATTCTTGCCAGACCAAAGGAGAGAAGAGATACCTACAAAGTGAATGTGCAGAAGGAAAAGAGAAGCCTAAATGGATCTGCATTAGCATTAAGTGCTATTAACAGATCATTGTAATACCTGTTTATCTCTAACCACTTCAACAGTTGTAAAATCCCCTAACAATGTAGCCTTAACTGGCTTGATTCAAAATCCCTTAAATCAGATGGTCTTAACCGGCTTGTTTCAAATCCCTTAACCGGGTAACTCAAGGCTAATGAGTTTTGAGAAGCTAGAGAAGCTTAGGAGATCCTTTCAGCTATTGAGTTCTTGAAATCCTCTAACAAGGTGACCCTACTGGGTTTAACCCTTAACCGGGTGATCCTTAAGAGGATTAGTTCCTACCAGAACCTATTGTAATGTCCTTAACTAGACAAGGCTCCTAACACAGTAGACTTCTAAAGAGTTCAAAAAGCAGCTTGTGGGTATTCATCCCCACTGTGGTTTTTCCCAGTTGGGTTTCCACATGAAAAATATGTGTATCATGTGAAATGATTCTGTCTTGTGATGCTTTGTTTTACCTGTTAAGCACATGAAGGTTTTAGGTTTTATGCCTGTCTATAAAACATATTGAACTCATTGTTGTGAAGATTTGATGGTCAATTTTACTGGTTTATGCATGAGAATATAATGATATTGTAGTATTGAGCTAAGAGGAAAGCTTATTGAGTGACCGGTTCATGACTGATTGAGCTATACTGGATGTCACTGGTTGCACTCTGCTTTACCGGTATCCCTGTTTGTCAGTCATTTGGAGCATTTGCTATCAAACTGGTTTTTGACTGTATTTGTGTTTGTACTGATTCATCCCCCCCTCTTAGTACCGGTTTGGTACTAGTGGTTCATCATTGACCTATCAATTCGCATGGCATGGTAGTGTGCACCTCGACATCACCCCACATCACATCATCACACAACATGGCTCTACCCTATACGTATCGGTAGGCCACATGGAAATGTCTACTACATCCTGCATCGTGTCTCAGCATGGCATGCCAATACTCCAAGTGGAAAGGGCATGCAATGGATGTATCTCGCATGGCAGTGTACCTCACAGAGAAGGGCATGCGTAGGTCACACCGTGCATAGCGACGTACCTCTCAGGATACTCACTGTAAGACAAAGGTATACATGGCTAAGGTCTACCCATAAGTCTACCAACACTAGTCAATTGGTAGCTCATGTGAAAAATAGCATGCCTCTCATGAAGACAAGGCAAAAGATGCTCCAATAAAATCCATCATTATGCTCAAGAACTATCATCTATATGCTCAAAATAAAGGATAGGAATTAGGCTGGCACACATGAACCTCATAAACTGGTTCATCACAAGGGAAAGCATTGAGTACACCTATAATACAGTTTCACTATATAACTATATTTTTCCTCAAAATAGGGAAGCTAAAGTCACTTCGTGTTGACATTACTCGTACATTGTTCCATACTATTCAAGGAATGGTGACTTCTAATACTACCCCTTCACATACTGACTTATCAACAACCCGTGGGTTGGCACTCAATAAGGGAACAAATATTCCACATCACATAAATAGTATGGTTTCCCATACTCATAAGCAAACATATCCCCCATGGTTTATTACTTCACCATCCCATGGGCACACATAGCAAGTATGGGTTTCTTACAACACACAATGAATAGCACCATTACTGGTTTAGTCACATTTACGGGGGTAATCTTCAATACGCTATCATCTACTCAAGAAGGGTTTTACCTATGCTTCCCACCTGACTCACTAAATAAAGTTTACTCTAGATACACATACTGAAATTCTTAACAATTCAAATTTACACAAGGAAATAACATCATTCTGATATCTTTCTCAAATTCCACTAAGCATTTTCATTCACATTACTAACTATGCAATTTTCTCTTCCAAAGCAAAAAACTTTCCTCTTTCAATTAGAAGCCAAAAGCAAACATACAATTTCATATGCCTTATAAAAAAAAAATTCTTTTAAATCAATGCATCCTTAGTAGCTTTTCTAAAATCTTATGATTGAGGCAAGAAAAGGGAAAGAGAGTTTGAAAATCAAACTATTTCCTACAAAGGTACAAGATTAACAAGGCCACACGATATACTTAAAATTTATCACTATGTCTATCATTTTAATTGTACGGTTTCCATTACGCTATCTTTTTAGGAGGATGCCAAAGCAACCTAACATAACATTTCCAATTATTATGCTTGCAATATAATGTTCTAGTTCTCCGAACAAGAAACTAAGATAGACAATCTTTCGGTAATACAAGACCTTGAGAACACTCACTATTCTTAATTCGATACAACAATACATCAAAATCTACAACCTAACATTGAAAATCGAAATACGACAAGAAGGTAAATGAGGAGCTATCAACTAAATAATACACATTAATGCATACACATCAACAAGTCTTTCATTCTCTCTTTCTAAGCACAATAAGACAATTATCTATATCCAAAGGCAAGTTAAATGGAGCATTGTTAAAATAGGTCCTAAATCAAACTGTTTGAAGAAGCACATAAAAAAATCTTTCATGGAACACATTAACATACTCTCAAAGTTACTGTAACATGTTCCATTTTGATACTCCTCTTACAAACAAGATAATTCCACATAGCAACAATTTACATATTAACGTACATTACTTAAGGTAGAATTTAATTATGTTACTCCTACGAGACATATAGAGAATTCTTTAATGTAAAAATACAATTTTTCTCAAAAGCCAATATTAACCTTCAAACCAAAGCCCTTTTATAATCTAAAAACACGTAAGCATTATAAGGCTCACACAAGGGCTCAATAAATCACAACCTTTCTCTTGCACTAAGAGAACTCAAATAAGAGATAATTACCCATATCAAAACATTCTAATATTTAGAGAGAGAGAGGAGTAAGGTTCATAATCATTCAATTTACTACATAATAAGCATTTAACATTTTCCATACTAGTCCTTCAAGTGGACAACACTAAGATAGATCATCACCATAACAAGCACATTTTGTACTCTTAGATTCAAGACAACACCAACCAACCTAGAGGGGCTAGTCAAAAGAGTCAAATAGATCAAGAATGAAGGTACATACGACTCTCTTCCAGAATATGAGTAATCATAGATCAAGATATTAATAAGTAAACAAAGCACATACAATCACTCCAAAGCACCCACATCAAGAAGGTGAAAACAAGGTGTGAACACACATGTTACACACAAGTCAAGGTCTACTTAATCACACGCATACAAAGAGGAGGACAAGCATGCACTTAAGGTTGATACACCACACACCAAAAAAGGGCACAAATGAAACTAGAGCTCCTAGTGTTGCAATACGGGCTCTGATACCAAGTGTAATGCCTCGCCAGGAAACCCCAAAGGGTTTAAGCTAAAACACTCAAATGGAGTGTAAATATATATTTTTTTAAATTGAAAGACACAACATTAAGATACATTGAGGTTATCTAACGCTTAGATAGCACAATGGAAGACTAAACAAACCTAAGGAGTTTCCCAACGTGATTACATAACCTTACACCTAACTCAACTCACGACATTTGATCCAATTAAGTGGAATATCTTAATTACAAGTTATTACTTAAGACATGGATATAATATGTTTGATGAATTTACATTTTAGAAACTAGGAAGCATTCATCTATTATGGTTGGAGATGAGGCTAACATGAGGATATTTACCCAATAAATTTAAAACGTAAATAACTTAAGAATTCACCCATTAAGGTTTAAATATAGTTAACTTGGTGAGTCCATCCATTTTAGATACAATGTAACTAATATATCAAAGTTCTTTTATAGGGGTCAAAATGTAATTAGCCAAATGAGTTCATCCATTGTTGTTAAAATATTACTAAGAGATGAAGTACATTCATTAAGTGAAAATGTAAAATAACCACAATGAAAATCATCCATTAGGGTTCAAATATAACTAACTCGATGAGTTCATCCATTAAAGCTAAGATAAAGTTAATATGATACAGTTCATTTATTAAGATTGAAATATAAATAACTAAATGAGTTCACCCATTTTAATTTGACTGTAGCTGTTATGATGAAGTTCATTTATTAAGGTTATAATTTGGATAACCAGTTGAGTTCAACCAATTATAGTTAGAATGAAGCTAATTTGGTGAAGATTATTTATTTGGAATAAAACGTAAATAACTAAATGAATTCATCCAATTTAGTGAAATTTAGCTAATATGACGATGTTCATTTGTTAAGATAAAAAGGTGAGTAACTAAATGAAGTTCATCCATTAGATTTACAATTTAGGTATTATGACAAGCAAATCCAACAATTGTTATCCATTCATTACATTCAAATTACATGTTTTATGACATGTTAATCCAATAATTGCAACCTAGTGAGTTTGGTTTCATTAACATTAATAAAATACTTTTCATAATCATATCTACAATCTTTTATGATCATAATTACTGCATTTAACAAGATGACATCAAATCCCCATTATCCATTCACATAATGCACCCATACATGCTAGCACTAACTATGAAACATGAGAGACAAAAGTATCACATAACACATAAATGATCTCGGAGTTCACCCCTAGAGGGCTACATCTCTGGGTCTACTCAACTGCAAGACCCCTCTGGCAATTAATTAAGTTAATATTACATAAGGTTCATGTCATTTACATCTCTGCCTTTTAGGTGAACACAACCACTATACAATGACCACTTCGGTCAATAATTACATAAATGATCTCTTTTTAGAAGCGGATCCAACTGAACACATCAAAAGCAATTACAAAGGTCTCTTGTCTAATGGTACCCTAACTAGGGACTTGACTGACTATGACCAAACACAAGCAACTAGATGACAGGGTCCAAACAAAGCTATCAAGGCCTTGCCAGTACTTAACACAAGCGAATACATAAATTAAACTTGCCATATTTTCCATTTGTCTATTTCACAATATCGGGGAGGAATATAACTAAACCATTTATTTTACTAAAAGAAGATATCATTAACTTCCAAACTTCCAATCGATGCATTATTAAATTTCTAATGATCTTATTAGCATATCATTTGAGTTTTCAAAATATCCCATTACGAACATTTCATTTTTTTTTTTGAGTACTTATATATTTTAGTATTCTCTTTCTAAAGTTCTTCAAATGATCAGATCAAAAACAACATGTGTTCCTGAATAACGTATTATTTAAAAATCATCAATTATTAAATATTATTCAATATATATTAATTTCCTTAATAAAATATATATTTATAATAATATTTAATAACGTTCAAATTTCAAATTAATTATTTATTAATATATCTATTAATCTTCACCATTAGAATATATATTAATAATAATTAATTATTAATTAAAAACTATATTTAAGAAAAACTTTTATTAAAAACAATATTTAAAAAAAATAACTTTTAATTATTTTATCTTTTAACTATTTTATTATTTTATATTTTTCTTTGATTTAAAAAAAAAGACAAGGCCACCCACATGGAGGACCCCACGTGGGCTCCCTCCCAAGGGGAAGGGCTATGGAGTCCATGTCGTCGAGTCCACATAGTCACGGCTGTGTGGAGGCCGTGCCATGGCTCCTCAGCCTTGCCCTCCCTTGGTAGCCGAAGGGCGTGAAGATTGGGGTCGAGCCTTGGCTCCCCCATCTCACGTAATAATATATATATTTTTTTTTATTCACAAATTTTATTTTAAAAACAATAAAAAATAAATAAAACAGATCTGCTTCCCCAAATGAGCAGTCACAGAGAAATTACCCAGTCGTTTTCTGGGAAATAGTTTTCATTTTGAAATCTTAGAAAATTTTCTGAGACAAAACAGAAAATGAATCTAATCCATCTAAAACTCAAACATTTATTCTTTCTCTCTTTTTTTTTTAAAATCAAATCAATGAAACCCAAAACAAGAAATAATAAAAGATTCAACATATATATTTTTCCAGAATGTTCCAAAAACAATAATTTGGGAAATATTCTCAACTAGATCATGATTCCCAAATACCCGAATGGATTTAATCCCATTTATCTACTATTTTTAACAATCTTGACCCAAAACAAACAATATTCTCAAAACTAAAACTTAAATCTAAGAGCATTCATGGATATTTTAATTCCACCATTTCATGAAGATCAACCAAATACCATTTTTTTTTTTATTTAGCAAAGAAACAAAAGGGAAAACCGGAATCCTACCTCCTTTAGCATATCTAGGTAAGATTTGAAGAAGAGCCCTCCACTTGTAGTTGTAGAAATCCATCCTTCCCAAAATCTCCAATCTCCATCCCCATATTTTTCTTTTCCCAAAAAAAAAATTTAACAGCCCCCAAAATATTTTTCCAACCTATTTTAAAAGAATGAAATTTTGACCTAATTTCTAATTTCGAATTTAAGCATTTTTTTTTAAAATAAAATAAAAATAGTCATTCTTTTCAACTAATTAATCTAACTTGCTTTTCTAATTAAAATTAAAATGCTTCTATCTCATTTAATTTTAATTTTCTCAATATTAACAAGCTAACATTTATACTTCGCAATATTGATGAGGGTAAAATATTTTAATTAAATTAATTTCCCAAAATCAATCTCTCACACTATATCAAATATATTTATATAAATTAAACTTGCTTTTCTAATTAAAAAAAAATGATTTTCTTAAATAGTAGAAATTAATCTTTCTTTTCCAAAATGCGAAAATGATTAAATTATTTCTATTTCCAAATGACTTTAAATCTTTCCTTTTTAAAATGTATAAACTAATTGAATTCGTTATTTAAAATTAACTATTAAATTAAACTCGCTACAAACATAAATAAAGTGATCTTTTAAATTAATGACTAATCGCCTAAAAGAAACCTATTTATATTGATTTCTTAGTTACTAATGCATAAATGAACACATTAAATCAAATTAAATACTTAGGATAAAGTACTCCATTTTACCACACGCAAACTAAGAAAGCCCACCAATCACATGACACACAAACCCAAATGAAAAAGGAACCCGACGGACCACACACAACATTCACTTGATCATGGCTAAGGCAAGATGAGGGTTTTACAACCACCTAATCCAAATTCTAAGGATGAAAAAAAAAATATACTCAACCCTACGAATCCCGATGGAGATGAACCTCACACCTAGGCAATATTGTACCTGCAATCTCCTGCAACCATGAGTCACACAAGCATACATATATATACATATTCAATGAAGGCGTTAGCTCAAGATTTATAACAAGAACTAGGGAGACAATTAAACTTACACAAGAATCGATGCAAAAGCACAATAATAGGTATGCATAATTATTTATATTATCTAATCTACCACATTACATGACGATAAATCAACCATTCAAAATGGCCACATAGGAATCAACCAAGGTCAAACCGGTTTTACAAGGCCGACTAGGGTAGGGGCATTACACCAACAATCTCCCCCTTTGGCATTGATGGCAACACTCATGAGAAAAATCAAAACTTATATTACTCCCCCTCAAAAAATGATCTCCTTTGGTTCACTTGTCACGATGCCTTACTCTGTACATTTTTCTCATTATACCACTCCCCCTTTGACATCAATAACAAAAGATGTCAAAAGTATCAAAAATTCAAAAAATTACTAAGATACCTGAACCTGGTTATGTACAATCTGAAAAATATCTGCCAAAACTAACTTAAGACTCTACAAAAGCTTTGTATTGTCAAAACTTATTGTCTCTATTTGCTGGATCATCCTAGTGAGATAATGCATTTGTTGCTCTAGTGATTCGTCTCCTTGAATTGTTGCCTTGGATAGTTCATTCCGGTGTGTTAGTAGATTATCCAATCTAGGACCAAGTTTATTCTTCAAATCTCAGGTTTTCATCTTCAACCTTTCTTTCTCTCTTTCCAGTTTTTCAATCTTCTCTTCATAAATAGCCATTTCGTGATCCAAAACTGATGTTAGTTCCGAAGAACCAATCATGTTATCTGTAATTTCATCAATCTCCTTCTGAGTTTTCTTTATTTGTTCATCAATGTCTTATGTTAAGTGATGAGGTTTGCAAGCTTCCTAGTACAATTACTTGTATTCCAAAATAGTGGAGTTCAATGCCGGTAGCAACAAATCAATCTGTCCTATACAATCCTTTATTGTTTTGTCAAATAAATCTTCCTTTTCCTTATTAACTCTTTTCTAGAATATTTTCCTCATTTATTTTATCTACTGACTGGATGTTAGAAAAAATGAATTTGGACAATTTGTCCAATTTACTTATTGAGCCAACAATGTGATCTACCTTGCATGTCAATGCAATCATTTGTAAAATCGGTAGATTGTCATCAATAGCCTTAAATGCTAAGGCATTGCATTTAGTTATCTTCTTTATTGAATCCAATAGTACATCAGTAACGTTTGTTGGTCTAAAATCCACACTGGAAGTACTGGGAGAAGTGCTAGGTTTTGCAATAATTTTCTTCTCTTCTCTAGATACCTGTTCAGCCACTTTAACCACTTCCTTATTTTCATCCTTACTCTCTGCCAGTTCAGATTCAATTTGTTCTTGTTCTTTTTCTGCCAGTATCTCAACATTCTGTTGAGTGTCAACTACCTTTACTGGTGATTCAAATTTCTCAACATTTACAAATTTAGATTTCTTTTACTCGGAAATTTCTTTATCCAATATAATATTGATGTCCTGAGTGTCAACATTCATTGTGAACAAAATGTTTGACTTGGGATCAACATCATTTTCTTTCACTTCCTCTGACTTCTCTTAAGGCTGATTTTGCATTTTTGTCAGTGCCTCTACTACTGCAGGTGGGGTGTCCTGTGCCAGTGGAGGTAAGTTATCTTTTATTGTGAGGTCAGATACACTACCAACCTTACTCTTACCCTTATCTATTTTCTGATATACCTTAGTGAAGGATTTATCAACTTTTTGTCTTTCATTTTCTTCCCTTTTCTCTTTCTAAACAAAGAATATATCCCACTTATCCATTGTTTCATCTGCTATCTCTTTTAATCTATTGGCCATGAGGCTAACTTGTCGGTGACCAATTGCAAAAACAATCCTATTAGCTTTAGATATTAAATCATCAATTTCTTACTTAGAATTAATAGGATGAACCACTAACAGTGCTTCAACCTTCAGTTTCTTACCTAATTCCATAATATACATTCTCTTGGCCTCAAGTCTCAGATATAAATCATTAGGAAGAACATCTATAACTTCAATAAGAACCTTCTTATATATATCTAGATACAAAATTATACTCTCCTCAATAGTATCCTTATTATAATCTTTAAAAGAATGAGAGAATTTGATAACATTACCAAGATTTCCATCCTGAGTTATTTCATTGATAAGTTTAGCCGATGAAAGAGTGTCAGATACCTTTTGTTCTAGTTTCTTCTATGTAACCTTCTTCTTCTTCAGACTACTGGGCTCTCTCATAGCTTTTTTTTTCTTTCTTAGTGTCCTTGTTTTCTTTGGTGAAGGAGAAGGTGCCAGTGAGGGTTTTCTCTTCTTCCTTTCCACCCTTTTGAATTCTGTAGTCTTGTCATTGTTAGAGTCGGATGAGGTAGCCATTGGAGAAATATGTGCTACTGGTTGTTATTCTGATTTTCTTTCTAGTTTAGCAACACCTTTCGTTGGATCAAGTTTCAACAATCCCTTTTTAACAACTTCAACAAACTTCGAAGAATCTTTTATTATTTTGTCTCTTTTCTTCCTCTGCTTCTGAGTAGTAACATCACTCTCTATAGTTTTTCCAATGCCAGATATCTTTTCTGTCGATTTTGGTGGAGAATCTAGGAGTATCTTGTCATAAGATTCCAAAATGTTTGAATCAACTTCATAACCCATCTCAGTTATCTAGACAGTTCTAGGTCTAACTGCCTCCATCCATACTTCATCTCTTTTAATTACAAAGCATATATGTTTGTCATATTTGTCAACAATGCTTTGAGGGATTCTTTCCCTTTGTCTCATTTTTTCTTGAAAGTCTTTGAAATACTCTTTTACATGCTTGTCACCATCTGAACCCATGCAAGTAATTACCTCCTTTATCTATTTTTCAACAAGAATATCATAGGCAAAGTCTTTATGGCCTATATCGGGAATCACTTTTGAGAAATATAGCATTAAAAATACAAGTAAATTGCCAAATTTGAAAGTTCCCTTCTTGTTACCTTTAATCTTATCCAAATTTTCTATCAGTTCATCTTTCAACCATTCGCATAGATCAGTTTTCGCATTGTTCATTATCATCTCATAGGCGCTATGAATGCATAGACTTGAAATAGAATTTAGCCTATTAGTATGTTCCACCTTATATCCAATAACCATACTAGCATATTTGACATTGTTATTTGTTATATCACTAACCCTAAGTGATCTATTATCTGATGTTGCGTTGATTAGGTTCATAACCTCTTTTTTTGGAATTTTCTTTTTCTTCTCAAGCCTAGTGTCAATAGAAGGTAAACCAGTAACAACCTTAATTGCTTCCTTAGTGATTTTGAAAACTGAATCTAGCCACAAAAATTCACTGTGAACTCTACTAAGAACATAATGGACAATCTCATCTGAAAAATTTAGGAATGTGAAGGATGTCTATGAACCCTAAATCTTCCATAATCTTGTGTTCCGGTTTGACTACACCTTGGTTGTCTCAGATAACATTCATGAACATGTTCTTTAAATCCTCAGACCCTAAATCTTCAATGTTACAATGAATGTATGGCCTAGGGTCTTCAACAAATGCAACTCCCTTCGGGATTTTTGAAAATGCACCAATGGAGTCATCCAACTTAGCTATCCTAGGGATGATCTTAAAGACTGGTCTAGGTCACTTGATATTTTCCACAATAGTAGGGTTTGCAATGAATTTTGGAACGAAAGATGAAGAAGCCACGTTGTAAGATAAATACCTTTTAACTGAAAATCTTGGATGCCTTAAAAATATTTGTTGCTTGGCTTCTTAAATGCTAGTGCTCAACTTCTATGCTCTTTGAATTCTTGAATGCTTTGGTGAATCAAAATGAGAGATTCTAGTGCTTTATAACCAAAAAGTTAACTTACAACCGCAATAAATGCTTCACCAGTTAAGTGAATACTCAACATATCTACCAGTAAAGATGAATTTTGACTTCTTACCACCATTTGAGGGTTAAACGCATGATCTTAAATTAGTTTACTTACCCCTAAGGATTATTCCTTAGTTAGATGAAGAATCTTTTGCCGGTGCAGGATTACTCTATTTTGTCGGTCTAGAGACTGATTCATCATTTCTCTGATCTCTCTTCTTGACCCAATGTTTAGTGAATTCTTGCTTGATTTTAATCACCTTTTCCTTGCCTTTTTCATTAGATCCTTTGTGTTTGTCGGTACATTCATGCTTTTGCAAAATCTTTCAATATGCCCAATCTTGTTACATGCATAACAGGTTACATTGTTTCTTTGAATAGCTTTTCCATAACCTTGACTGGTTTGAGTTGTGCATTGATTAGATAGATTTCCAAATCTACCACAAACATAACATTTTACATTCACTCTACAATTGTCTGAGTTATGACCATGTTTATTGCATTTGGAACGTTGATCGGTGGATGAGTTTGGATTCTAATTATTCCTAAATCTACATTGATTTTCTCTGTGAACAAATTTGTTGCAATTAAAATATTTCCCATTGAATTTATAAGCATTAGGTTGCCTTACCGGTTTGTTGTCATGATGATTGTTCACAGTTCCAAAACTTTCTCCATGTTCAAATTCCAAGTCCAATTGTTTCTCCATCAGGTTTTTGACTTTTCAGCATATCATCAAGCTTGTCTGAATTCTTTTTGAATTTGTCCTTGTATTCATTTCCAGCGACCAACTCACCTTCCAGAGTGCTAACTTGTCTCATAAGTTCCTCTTTGTCATGTTGCATGTGAATCAAATCTATTTTAAGCATATCATTTTCATAATTGAGCCTTAAAGATTCATTTGATCTTTCATTAAGTCTTCTAGCCAAATCTTCCTCATTCTTCTTTCTATCTTCAATATCCTTACATAGTCTCATGGTTAAATCTTGCATCTCATTCTTCATGTTACTATTCTCTTGTCTCAGTTTCTCTGCAATATCTTTGAGAGTTTATTTTTCTTCATCATCTTGTTTTTGGAGTTGCCCATGTAATTATTTTCTCTTGTTTTGTGCCCTGGCCAAGTTTTCTTGAAGTGCTTTGATGAATTCCCAAGCAGTTATGAGTTCATCTTCCAGTTTGATATTCTTTAATTTTTCTACATCAAAATCTTCAAGAGCTTCTTCCAACTATTTTCTCAAACTTTCCATCGGTACCGGTTTCAAAATCTTCCTCAAGTTGTTAGGCTTCTGCAAATAGAGGACCAAGCTCTGATACCAATTGTTAGATATTTGGTTAATCCCAAAGACACTGAGGTGGGGGGGGTGTGAATCAGTGTCTAACTAGTAGATGAAAGATTTAAACTTATTTGCAACTTTACAACTGAAATTAATATATCAGTAAGCAAATAATAATGTAGTAAAGAGAAACAAAAGAATCAACATCAATGCACACCATAACATAAATATTTTTGGTGATGAAACCCATAAGGGAAAAACCTCGATGGGATTTGTGACCCGCAATATTTACTCACTGGCCAATATGAATAAATATTACTTAGTACAATAGGGGCCTGCACATGTAGGAAGGCCAACTGCCTAGAGCTCACTGCTCAACACAAAATGGAGTCCCACTGACTACACAAAATTGAGTCCCACTGACTACACAATTGGATGGTTAAATCCAATAACAATGTACTGCTTTAAAATAGCATCTGCAACGCTGGATTCAGTACCAGTTTAAGCTTTATCTAATACCTCTACCAAAACCTTGCTAGTAAATAGTCTTTTCTCTACTCTGCTTCTTATTCACTCTTAAAATAAATACATCAAAGTGCATATACAATTATTCGGTATCATACATACATTTCATTACCTACTTTGCATACAACTTCTTCATACAAAATGACCTACAAGAGGGTATGTGCACAAAGATGGTGGTCAGAAAAGTGGACACCATCCAAAAAAAACATGGAAAAACAAGCAGTGCATACGCGGTTCTAAAATTTGAAATGACCACGTATGCGCTTAGGTTTGTTGTTCCCAAGCCTAGAGAAGGTAGCACATAGAAAAATCACGTACATGCTACTTATAGGAAAATGAGTGAGCACGCGCTAATAATCCCAAAAGAACCACGTACGCGGTGCTTGTCAAAAAAAGTTAAAAAAAAAAAATAGGTCTTATTTTCCCATGAATAGCGCATTTTTAGTTTGTTTTTCTTCATTTTCTCTCCTAAACCACAAACGGGGTGCTAGATTTGTCCTCCAGACACTATGGGTCAAGGTTAGTTTTTGTTTAATTTTGTCTTTCTTTCCCATTTGTTCAATTTATTTTACATTTTGAATTTAATTTCATTAATATTGATTAGGATTTTTCATTTTTTGTTTCAAAAACCAGATTATTCTAATCCACAACAAGAACAACCAAATGCACCTCCTGAAAACCCACAAGATACACCCCCAATTACTCCTTTTGACTGTGCACTTGAAACACAAGAGCAATTAATTAATTAGTTAAGACAAAATACATCTAAAATCAATAGACTGATTGTTAAATTGAAAACATTTGAACTTGAGCATCATCAATCCCTCGGACTAGCCTAGAAACATTAGCTAGTGGTGCCATAGCTGTTCCAGACAAATTACCAAATGGGGAAGCTTTAGGGATAGGTGTCGTCAATTCTATGCCGATGGGCTATCATACGAGGGAGTAAAAAATAAAAATATTAGTAAACAACAAATATGTGCCATTTTCATTGATCCCAAAATTAGTCAGTCATTACCTCTTAATGCAAAGAGGTTTCCCATACATTGGTGTACCAATGTGCAGATGAAGAATTTTTTTTGGTAGAGGTGGTGGATGGTCTTTGATGATCCACCTTTTAATAATAATGAGGTGCCATTATATTTTTTGAGAAAAGTATATTGTGAGTTTGTGCTCAATGTGCATCCAAACTATTTTGACATGAGAGAGTTCCATGGTAGAGGTGGTGGCTTTGCCCAAGATAGACCTGGAGCCCGTAGGCTATTACCCACGGAGAGTCGCCACCCCCTAGCACCCAAACCCAAGGTGCACTAGGCTGTCCCAGTAGAGTTGAAAGAGTCGATGGAGCTGTAGACTCTTCAGGTAGCCATGACATTGACTGGTGCCATCATCCAACATGGGACATCGTTAGCACACCATATTGTATTCAATGATGAGCCATTAGTTGCTCCAGGTGGTGATAGAGAGCCCATCCAACATATGTTTGTTAGTTTCTCAGGGATATGCTCAGGGATAGATGATGCAACCGATGTAGATGGATCCACATCTCATCTATGCACGATTTGCGGTTGTAGATATTAGGCCTGCACGACTAAGGATTTCACACTCACATATGAGTTGATGGACACGGTGTTTGCCCATGAAAGATAGATATAGGTGTGTTCATTTATACATTGATTTAAAGTGAGACAAATAAATGAATTTCAAGATGCAGCAACGGTATCCCATACTCCTCCCCTATTGGCATTGCACACTCCAATCAAAAATTGTAGATGATTGAAGGTATTGTCATTGATGGCAACCTTGCAATCCTATGGCACCGGAACTAATAGACTCTACACCAGCAGATAGTTTATTGGCAGTGGCAAAGATGATTACTAACACCCCAGCCGACAGGATTTTTGAATATTACATTTTGTATTTAATTGTAATATCTTTTTGTAAGCCAACAAGGTGTATTGTAATAAGACTCATATATAAGTATGAGTTCTTGTAGATCATTTAAAATGCAGACATGGTTAGATTATTGTAGAAGTTATATTTGAATATTAAGGCAGATTTTGGAGTAAGGTTTATGGCTACTGTATGAGATTAATTTGGTACTAAACCTGGCATAGCAGATGTTGAACTAAAGTAGTACATTATATTGGATTTGCATAATCCATTTTGTAAGTCAGTGAGACTTCCTTTTTGTAATTAAGCAATGAGCTTTAGGCAGTTGGCCTTCCTGCATGTGCAGGCCCCTATTGTAAGTAATATCCATTCATTGTCTAGTGAGTGAATATTGTGGGTCACAAATCCCACCGAGGTTTTTCCCACACTGGGTTTCCTCGTTAAAAATATTGTGTTATGGTGTGCTTTCTATGTTGTGCTTATTGTTCATATTTACTACATTAATTCTTGTATACCAACACACTGTTTTGGAATGCAATTTATTTAATGAGATCAGAAAATTTGTTAACCGGTAAGATACTGATTCACCCCCCCTCTCAGTATCTTTTGGAATCCTAACAATTGGTATCAGAGCCTGGTCCTCTATTTTCAAAAGCCTAACATCTTGAGGGAGATTCTGACACCAGTACATATGGAAAACTTGAGAAAGCAATTGGAAATAGTTCTTGCAGATTATGATGTAGAAAAGTTGAAGAATATCAAACTTGAGATGATCTGAAGGCTGCATAGGAAATCATTCAAGGAATTCAAGGAAACCTCACTATTGCTAGAAAAAAAAGAAGAGAACTTCATGAGAAGATACAAAATGATGATGATGAAAAGGAAACTCTTAATGATCTTGTAAGAAAGATGAAGCAAGAGAGTATGACCTTGAGGAATGAGATGCAAGATATGACTATGAGATTTTGTAGACATTGAAGATAGAAAGAAGAATCAAGATGACTTGACTAGGAGAATCAATGATGCTGGAACAAAAAATCTAAGACTTAGTCATGAAAATGATATGTTGAAGACAAATCTAATTCACTTGGAACATCATAAAACTGAACTCATGAGGTAGAAGGATTTCTTGGAAAATGAGTTGGCTACTGCAAATCAACACAAAGAGAAATTCAAGAAAAGTTCAGAAGAACTTGATGATATGCTCAAAAATTAGAAACCTAATGGAGACACTAATGGTCTTGGCTTTGAATTTGGTGAAAGCTTTGGTACTGCAAACAATCATGATCACAGTAAACCGGTAAGAAACCTAATGCATACAAATTTAATGGGAAATGATTTAACTGTAACAAGTAGGGTCATAGAGAAAATTAGTGTAGATCTAGAAACTATCAGAACACTAATACACCCACTGGTCAATATTCTAAATGCAACAAGATTGGTCATAATTCAGAAAACTGTAGAATGAATGTAAGATGTTATGTTTGTGAAAGATTTGGACACCTATCTAATCAATTCAAAACACATACCGGCATAGGATATGGAAAAGCTATTCAGAAAAAAAATGTGACTTGTTATGCTTGTAACAAGATTGGACATATTGCAAAATTTTGTAGAAGGCATCACCGACAAATAACAAAGGACCCAGCCTGAAAGGTAAAGAGAAGGTTGAAGAGGTAAAGAAAGAATTTTCAAAACAATGGATTAGAAAGAGAGATCAGAATGTTGATGAGACTATTCCTTCACTGGTAGAATAGAGTATCACTCCACCAGTAGGAGACTCTTCATCTAATGGAAAAGAAACCTTTTGGGGTATAGCAACTAATTGAAAATCATGCTAGTTTACCCTTGGTTGATGGTAAGAAGATGAAATGCTTCTTTACCAGCAGATGAGTTAAGTTTCACTTAACCGATAGGCATTTATTGTGGTAGTTGAAGGAAATGACACTATAAAGCAAGTGTTTTTCACTCTTTTTTACTCACCGAGCATTCAAATTTCCTAAAAGCGCAAAAAACCCAAGCGAAGGCATCCATAGTGAGAAGTGAAGCAAAATCTTTTCAAGCATCCAAACCTAAAGGTAGATTAAGGTATTTATCAATGGCTTCCTCCTCTGCACCTGAATTCATTGCAAACCCTATTGTTGTTGAAGTGGTTAAATGCCTTAGGCCTGTATTTAAAATCATACCCAAAGTGGTGAAGTAGGATGATACCCTAGGTGCATTCTCAAAAATACCTAAAGGAGTTGAATATGCGGAAGACCCTAGGATATACATAAATTGTCATATTGAGGAACTAGGTGCTGATGAAATTATGAACATGTACAAAACTGTAATTTGTGATGAGAATGGTATTGTGAAACTTGAACATAAGATCATAGAAACCCTAGGTTTTGTGAAAATACTTGACATTCCAGATTTCCCTAAGGAAATTATGAGAATTGTGCTAAGTAGAGTTCATGGAGAATTATTTTGGCTTGACTCCATCCACAAGATCACAAAAGAAGCAGTTGGGGCAGTGATTGGCTTACCTTCCACTGGTAGCAGGCCTGACAAAACGAAGAAAGTTCCAAACAACACTGTGATGACACTAACTGGTGCAACCCATGATAGCAGATCCTTGAGAGTCAATGATGTGAAAGATATAAATGTTAGATTCATTAGCATGATACTAGGATACAAAACTACACATCCTAATAGATTAAACTTTGTTTCTAGTTTATGTATCAAGAGTACTTATGACATGGTGAACAATAACACTAGGATTGACATATGCGAATGGCTAAAGGATGAATTCATTGATAATCTGAAGAAAATTAAAGGTGATAAGAAAGGTACTTTTAGATTTGGTAATCTACTTGTGTGCCTAATGCTATACATTACTAAGGAAGTTCCCGGTATAGGCAGGAAAGAATTTGGTTTTGACATACCGGTAGGCAAACAAATTTTGGATATCTTTACCAACATGGGAGATGACAAGGAAAATACCATAATTAAATACTTCCAAGCATTTAAGGCTAGAATGAAAACAAGAGAAAGGTTATCTCAAAGCATAGTTGACAAATATCAAAAGGAAATATGTTTTGTTGTAAAGAAAGATGAAATCTGGATGGAGGCAATGGTTCCTAGAACTATTTGGGTAACAGAAATGGGTTATGAGATTGATATAAACATAATTGAGACCTATGCTAAAGCCCTACTTGAAGCCCCTAGAGAATCTGAAGAGGAAATATTTGGTAGTGCTGAAACCATTGAGAGAAAAGTGCAAACACTAAAACAAAGGAATAAAAGAGAGAAAACTATCAGGAAAGCAAAAAAAAACAGGCCAAAGAGATCAAGGAAAACACATTGAATATCACCGGTATTAAGGAAAGTGACCTGGAAGGGTTACAACTAGAAGCTCACCTCTCACCAATTGGAACTTCATCTGATAGTGAAAACCATTTGAATTTATGAGAGTAGAAAGGAGAAGAAAACCCTCACCAACACCCTCTCCTACACCAAAGAGAACAAGAAGGAAACAAGAGGCAGTAAGGCCCCCAATAAAGAAAATGACACCAAGGAAGAAGGAAAAACACATTATTCCTCCTTTAGCCAATTTTTTAAATGAAATAACAGATGAAGGGAACTTGTCTAATGTCAGCAAATTGTATGATAATTTTACTAATGAAGAAAAGGGAAGCATAGTTAATAGTATCATTCTACACTAAGACATTTACAAGAAATTTCTGATAGAAGTTGTAGATGATTAACCAAGTGACTTGTATAGAAGACTTGATGCAAAAAGACTAGATATTATGGAATTGGATAAGAAGATAAAGATAGAAAAACTGCTAGTAGTTCACCCAGTTAAATCAGTAGATGAAATTGATGAGTTAATAAGTGAGGCAAACAGGATAGTATTTTCAAGTGGTCACTGACATGTATATCTAATGGCTGGAAGAGTGAATGAAATCACTGAAGAGACAATGGATAAATGGGATATCTTTTTTATGGAGAAAGAGAAGCAAGAAGAACTTAAGCGACCCAAAACTTTCAGAGTTTACCAAAAAGAAAAGGATAAAGGTAAAGGCAAGGTAGGTGGACCTCCCAACATAAAAGTGATAGAAAACTTGCCCCCACCTCCTTCTGATACTCCACCAGTTGAGATTGTTGATACACCACCAACTACTGATAATATTGAGTTGGAATCAACACACGAGGACACCAATCCTGATTCAGAAGTTTTATTTACTATGAACATTGATACACAAGAGGTAAATATTGTGGTTGATAAGGAAACCATTGGTGAAAAGAAGGATATGGCTAGTGAGCCACCATCTAAGAATATTGCAGTGGAAACACACATAGAGCATATAGTTGAAAATATTGAAATTGGGGTTGAGACACAAACTGAACAATCAGTTGATCCCCTGGCTTCTGGAATTGTAACTGATACCACTAGTGCACACATTGAAAAACCCATTGAGTTAGAGAAACCAACTAACAACACAGAGAAACCAATTGAGAAACTGGAAGTGAATACTAAGACAATATCAGAGAAATAGGCAGAAGAGAGCACATAGAAACAAACTGAGGTACATACTGAGAAACGGGAAGAGAAAAAGGTTGAGGTACAGGTTCATACTGAGATAGTGCCACCGGCAACAGCTGAGAAACCCAAGCCTTTGCTAGTTGAAATGCAAAAACAAACTGACCTATCAAAGGTCAATATAAGCAAAGAGGTTACCAACACTTGCGAAATGCAGATTGTTAAGGTAGTTGGACAAACATCTGGTTCTTCCATGACAGAATTCAGACCAACTAGTGTAACAAAGGTATTATTGGACTCAACTAAGAAACTCACTGAGTGTAATGCACTAGCTTATAAGGCGATTGATGATACCATACCTAATCTGAAATTGATTGCACCCAAGTGTATTGTAGAAAATAAAGATTCTTTAAGTCAAGTAGACACATTGTCTAAGTATATCACTAGTAAAATATTGACAGTTGAACAGATAAATGAGGAGACATTTAGAGAGAAAATGAATAAGGAAAAAGAGAAATTATTTGATGAGACAATAAAGAAGTGCACGAAACACATTGACACCCTCCTACCAGCACTAAACAAAACATTAATGGAATTTAAGGAGTTGTACAGAGACACATGTAAGACCAATATTTTGACAGTGGATATAGACAAGGAGATCAACAAAGTACAAACAAAAATAAATGATATAGCTAACAATCTCATCGGTTCATCAAAACCCATATTAGTTATAGAGTTGGAGATAGCAGGTTTTGAGGAAAAACTTGAAAAATTGGAAAAGAAAAAGGAAAGAATACAATACAAGGCAAAAGAGCTTAAATGTAGACTTGGTCCTAAACTTGACAACCTCATCTCCTTGAGGAAAGAGATATCAGAGGCACTTGTTCAAGGACTGAAGACACCAGAAGAGAAAATGCACATCCTCATCAGTACAATTCAAAGGATAGAGGCAACATTGAAGGACAGTGACAGATTCACTGAGAGCCTAAATTTTGTATTAGCAAACATATTTCAAATTGTAACCAACCGGTTATAGGGTTCTAGCTGATAACTTGACTCAATTTACATTTTGACAACCTTTTTCATTGATGCCAAAGGGGGAGTAGTAGAGATGAGAAAAATGATGGACATAAGAGATCATCTGCTCAAGGGGAGCACACAGTTTTTGGTACGATTTTTGGACTTCAAATTTCGGATACATTTTTGAATTTTTCTCATGGGTGTTGCCATCAATGCCAAAGGGGGAGATTGTTGGCATTGCACACTCCAATGAGAAATTGTAGGTGATTGAAGGTATTGTCATTGATGGAAACCTTGCAATCCTATGGCATCAAGACCGACAGACTCTACATCGGCAGATAGTTTACTGGCAACAGCAAAGATGATTACTGGCACCCCAGTCGACAAGAATTTTGAATATTGCATTTTGTATTTAATTGTAATATCTTTTTGTAAGTCGATAAGGCATATTGTAATAAGACTCATATATAAGTATGAGTTCTTGTAGATCATTTAAGATGCAGACATGTTTAGATTATTGCATAAGTAATATGCAAATATTAAGGTAGATTTTGGAGTAAGGTTTATGGTTGTTGTATGAGCATAAACCAATACTGAACCTGGCATAGCAGATGGTGAACTAAAGTAGTACATTATATTGGATTTGCATAATCCATTTTGTAAGTCAATGAGACTTCCTTTTTGTAATTAAGCAGTGAACTTTAGGCAGTTGGCCTTCCTGCATGTGCAGGCCCCTATTGTAAGTAATATCCATTCATCGACTAGTGAGTGAATATTGTGGGACACAAATACCACTAAGGTTTTTCCCACACTAGGTTTCCTCGTTAAAAATCTTGTGTTATGGTGTGCTTTCTATGTTGTGATTATTGTTCATATTTACTGCATTAATTCTTGTATACCAGCACACTGTTTTGGAATGCAATTTATTTAATAAGATCAGAAAATCTATTAACCGGCAAGATACTGATTCACCCCCCCCCCTCTCATTATCTTTGGGAATCCTAACATCCCCCACTTACTATAGTTGCAACTTCAATGCCTGAGGTATAAATTTTGTAACATGTTAAAATAGAATAGTACACTTTGAATTCAAAAAAATACAAGATATACTAACTATGTTTAATGCTTGGTCCAATTTTTAGTTTTTAGGTGTTGAAAGGGGACCAAATGTCCTAGATTGATGACATCATGCTCTCAACGATCGATTTTCGCCTACAAGACTATATGGTATCATATTTTGTACAACCCTTTTTATGTATTGTTTTGATGGAATATGCAAGTCATTTCATTTTAGATATTTAAAATTGTGTTTAATTTATTTTATGTACTAATATCTCATGTTAATTTTGTTTTTTTAGGGTACCCCCTCCGCGTCTAGGGCTTGTCTTAAGAAAAAGAATTCCTCGAAGACACCAAAACGTGGGAAGAAGGTAATTGAACACATTTTTAGTTGTACAATTGTTTGAAAATGTTGAAATCAAGTATTAGTTGGGGTTTGTAGATTGATTAGTGTTTTTTGTCTATTTTACATGTACAATGACCATTGAGCTATGTGGATTTGTTGAATGAACATGATTTGCCCATGGATCAAGAGAGGGCAGAGGTATGCATCTGTACTTTATTTTCTTGATTTCATGATTATATGCACGCATACATGTGAACTTGTGATATATTATAATCTTATAATTCTTTTATATAGGAAATATCATATCTATTTCATCAATGGAGAACCCTCCTCCATGCACTGGAGAAGCATCTTAGGATCCGATACACTTTTGTTTGATATGTAAAATTAATTGTTTTTAACCTACAATACTTATCATTATATTGATTGTATTTAATCTTTGAACATATTTTGTATAGGTAATAGCGACAATTTATCCATCGATGGTGAGCCATCCTCAGTCCATTAGAGAAGCATCTTAGGCATAGGTACATCATTGTTCTTTATATTATAGCTTTTAAGTGTTTTTGATATATTTATGTTAGTACATTGTATTAATTGTACATTTAATCTACAATAGACCCCTTCGCAGTACGACCATAATGTGGATCCATTTAAGTATGTCTTCAAGAAAACTCCTAAGAGTGACAAAGAGAGGAGAGAAAAGACATTAGCTCTTAGATTAGCCGATGAGGTAATCTACATTTCAATTGTAGAGGAATTATAGTTAAATGCATAGTTATGTTGTTAATTGTGAACTATTTTCTACAAAAGAATTCTAACTTGACTTTTGAATTGTGGTTTTGCAGCCATCTATAGAGCCATGTACTGCATCGAAGAGGCTTGATTTTGATGATCCACCACAATTTTAGGATCATATAGTGATAGTTTTGGTCATAGAATGAGCAATACATGTAGATATATTGTACATTTTTATTGTATATCGATTTGGACATGGCATATGCCACATTTTTGTAATACTTGTATTGACTTGGTAGACATGCATTTTTTTATATATATAAATGTTGATATTCGATCCAATAAATGTGTTCTGAGTTCATTATTTTGTATTCGTTGTATTTTGTGGTTGTCCTTTTATAAATTTAATTGATCATTTACCTATGTAATCAACAATAGAAATATAAATAACAAAAATATATGATATAAAACATTGCAATCATGGAATATGATTAGATAAAATTTCTAAAATGTTGAATTAACCCTACAAAACTCTAGGTATTCAATTCATTATTGTATATTCATTGTATTTGGTGGCTACCCTTTTATACATTTAAATGAATATTTGCACATGTAATCAAAAATATGAATATAAACAACAAAAATCGACAATATGAATATAAACAACAATATGTGTTTGGTGCGAGAGTACCCTCACGCTCACAATGGTCAAATTTTGTTTGTCATGTACACAAACCGACATCGCGAGCACGTGCAGGTGGGCAGGTTTATGCTAGGCATACCCCTATCATGCATCCACAAGCGCCGAAATGTCGAGTCATACCATACCGGTGTGATCTCTCAAGTGCCCTAAGTCCAAAAAATTATCAAAATTTGATGGACAGTTTCTTCAAATCTAGGACACATATGGTCAATCTGTTTGAACCCATGGGGTCACGTGAGGCTCCTCTACAATGGTCTATCTCGGTGTTTGACGACTCAGAGTCATTTTCAATTGGTAGCATTTTTTCATCTATTGCAAAAACCACCAGTTGCATGCAATGCAAAGTTGCAAGATTGGCTATAATTCATTCGGCTAGTCATGTGCACAAACCAACATCACGAGTACATCCAGGTGGGCACGTTTATGCTAGGTATGCCCCTATTGTGCATCCCAAAGCACCAAAACATCAAGAGTCATACTGTACCAGTGCGATCTCTCAAGTGCCCTGAGTCCAAACAATTGTCAAAATTTGATGGACTGCTTCTTCAAATCTAGGACACATATGGTTCATATTTTTGAACCCATGGGTCGCATGAGGGTCCTCTACAATGGCCTATCTCTATTTTTGACGACTCAGAGCCATTTTCAATTGGTAGCATTTTTTTGCCTACTGCAAAAACTGTCAATTGCATGCAATGCAAAGTTGCAAGATGGGATAGAATTGATTTGGTTTATCGTGTGCACAAACTGACATCACGAGCGCATCTGAGTGGGAAGGTTTACGCTAGGTATTCCCCTATCATGTATCCCAAAGTACTAGAACGTTGAGAGTCATACCGTACCAGGGCGATCTCTCAAGTGCCATGAGTCCAAAAAATTATCAAAATTTGATGGACTATTTCTTCCAATCTATGACACATATGGTTGATCCATTTGAACTCGTGAGGTTGCGTGAGGCTTCTCTACAATGGCCTATCTCAGTTTTTGACAACTTGGAGCCATTTTCAATTGGTAGCATTTTTTTGCCTGCTGCAAAAATTGTCAGTTGCATGCAATGCAAAGTTGCAAGATTGGCTAGAATTGATTCGGTTCCTTGTGTGCACAAACTGATGCCATGAGTGCATCTGAGTGGGAAGGTTTACACTAGGCATGCCCCTCTCATGCATCCCAAAGCACCAGAACATTGAGAGTCATACCGTGCCGGGGCGATCTCTCAAATGCCATCAGTCCAAAAAATTGTCAAAATTTGACAAACTGCTTCTTCCAATCCAAGACACATATGGTCAATCCTTTTGAACCTGTGGAGTCACATGAGGCTCCTCTACAATGGCTTATCTTGGTTTTTGATGAATCAGATCCATTTTCAATTGGTAGCATTTTTTCGCCTACTGCAAAAATCGTCAGTTGCATGCAATGCAAAGTTGCAGGACTGACTAGAATTGATTCAGTTTATCGTGTACACAATCTGATGTCATGAGTGCATTTGGGTGGGTAGTTTTATGCTATGCATGCTCCTCTTGTGCATCCCAAAGTGCCAGAATGTCGAGTCATAATGTACCGGGGTGATCTCTCAAGTTCCCTAGTCCAAAAAATAATCAAAATTTGACGGACTATTTCTTAAAATCCAGGACACATATGGTCAATCCGTTTGAACCTGTGGGGTCACATGAGGCTCCTCTACAATGTCCTATCTTGATTTTTGACAACTCAAAGCCATTTTCAATTGGTAGCATTTTTTTTTCTGCTGCAAAAACTGTCAGTTGCATGCAATGCAAAGTTGCAAGATTGGCTAGAATTAATTCGGTTTGTCATGTGCAAAAACCGACATCATGAGCACTACTGGGTGGGTAGTTTTATGTTAGGCATGCCTCTCTCATGCATCCCAAAGTGCCAAAACATTGAGAGTCATACCCTACTAATGCAATGTGGAAATTGCTTGACAACATTTTTGACAATTGTTTTGACAACAATGATAATTTTGCTCAAAATGTATCTAGTCTCAATCTATGACCCCTATGACCCAATAATGACTCAAATAATTGTCCATGATTATACAAGAATCAAGAATGCTCATGATTGATCAGGGACACATCACATATGCTCAAAACATAGTCACAAAACATTGTCACATATTATTCAAAAATCTGCCTCTAAATATGGTCAAATCAGCTCTTGGCTATTTGATTATACAAAAAAATGTCTTACAAATCATCTCATGGGATTTTATACAAAATTTGGCATTACAATACGTGTGATTCATCTCATCTCCATTTTAGTATACAAAATTTGGCATGTACATATGTACAAATCAACTCATTGTCATTTAAATATACAAAATTATGCCCCTAAACATGTAAAAATCAGCTCATGGGCATTTATATATAAAAAAAATGAATATAGAATAATTCGTCGATGATTTATACAAAATTCTCAATATCAATCTACTCTAAACTGTAGAATCAATCAAGTGAGCCTTCAGGGTCATCTCTAACCCGTATTGTGTCAAGTATTGTCTCGTGATCAGATTCATGAACTTTCTAATAAATCTTGTTATGAGGTCTACCATGATACTTCAACAAATGAATATTTGTTGCAACAACAAGGTTAGAGAAATGAAGAATATGTCTGCATGTTTCAAAGTCCTCTAACAACCAAACATCAGAATTCTTGATAGGGTATTTAAAAGCCATGTTCCTGTCATGACAATAGACCCTATTGGGTACTCAATACCCTCTCTATCAATGATTGTGGTTGTCAATTTTCTTTTTGGCTCAACACAATGATACAAATAGTAATATGTTCCTTCTTCATTGTTCTCTTCTACAACAACTGCATACACATGACCTGCATTTTATAAAGTGTTACTTAATACCAAAAATAAAGTATGATGTACAACAAAATGAGGCAAAAAGAATACTTGCAAAAACATTAACTCAAAAAATCACATGAATCCACTGATGTCTCCATCTGGCTCAATTGTAGTGCTTTGGGAATTTGATATGAATCAATGGGAACCGACAGTCTACAAGACCATTTGTCAACCCAATCTTTTGATTCACATTCTTCCCACAAACATACATGCATGAAGAGAAAAAGCATACCATCTATCTCATATAAATTACTAGTGAACTTTAATTTGAACTCATAAATGAGTGCATGTCACTCGATCCTGCAACTGTACAACAATCTAGATAGTTTTCAATGTTAGATTCAGCGATCAACCAAAAATATCTATGAACCATTGACATACCTAGATTACCTGGACCCATCTTAGATTTACACCATTGCATAATTATTTCTACATATATCAACTCAGCACCACCTTCATACTTTAATTCTTCTCTAGCTAGGGATCTTTTCACACATGCTCCTACAGCATCATGCTCTCCCTTACCATGCCCAGCCTCAGTGAAATTCCAAAAAAATTGTACGTCGCTTGTCATATACATCATTGTCAACCAATAAAACATCCTTGCATTCTTGAATTGTGGAGTACAATTATCTGACCATACCAAGTGTCTGTTGTATCGTATGTTCCTTTCCCTTAAACTATCATAAAAAATTTTAAAGTATCCTTGTACAAACTCCGATGAATGATTACGATCATTACTTATGTAGAAGTGATACTCTCTTACAACCTTTCTATCCTCCTCTGTGCTATCATCTACATGCATGAATGCTATGTGTACAAAAATAGAAACTTGTGTAGAGTGATAATACATAGATTGCACTTCATTTTGAGGTTGTAGTGTATAATTTTTAGTGAAATCAATGATACAAACAATGGTGCCAAGAGGAAATGTGTCCTTACATAACTTGAATTTCTCATCTAACCATCGAGCTCTACGTGTATGCATTATATACTCATAAACTAGTTTCTCTTGAAACATTTTCATAAATTCAGCTACACATATATCATGATTCACTAGCTCACATCTCTTCAAATCTTTTCCATCTTTAACTCCATATGTGACTGTCTTGTATTTTCCAAAAGAAACTAGTTTCGTACCGATTCATGTGTGCTCTCCAAATGTATGCATCTTGGTAAACATTGCAAACCACCACATATAGCACAAGAACCTTTCAAACAAGGCATCTTATAATAAATGCAACCATCATGTCTATTACATAGCACACTTGAAATAAATTCTCTTACTGACTTAGGAGGTGCTTTTATATTGCATTCCTGCAAAAAATTGTTAGTGTGCAAAGTAGAACAAATATGACAAAAAATATCGTAGTGCATGGAAAATTCAATATGCATCCTACAACAATATGTGGTGCATACATGATTAATCTTAATATGAAAAGGTTTCTCCATTTCAAATAATCTTTGAGAAATTCTTATTTGAAGAAACTTTTGGAAGAATCTTTCATAAAATTTAGTTTGAGTCATATCCAAATAGTGTTTGGCATGTGGCTCACGATTTGTAGACCCAATTCACCTTCTAACATCTCTTTGGTTGGGCGAAACTCTTGTGTTGTCATGCCAAAAATTTTCAATTAATGTTCTTAGTGCATCAACAACAATCTTGTCTTTGCATGGTAGTCTACCCAAGAATGCCCAAAGAGAATTATTGCTAGGTTCCTCTATTTTTTCGCATATCTTTAATGCTTTACTTAATGTTGTTCTACTAACGTTTAATGACTTACTTATTTTGCTTATCAAATGATCTTTTTTTATTTTCTTGCTCATTATGGTTGATGCAATAACACGTCGAGTAGCATTAGAATCTTTAATACATGATTTTGAACCAATAGCTTGATATGCATCAAATAGATTTCTCATAATAGTTCTTTCACTATTAGTTTCAGATGATCTTAGGCCTAGAATTTTCATTGTCTCTCTAAAATTCAAATTTTTAATCATTTGAACAATTAATTGACATCTTGTGGTTTGATTTAAGTTTTCAAAATAGTTTTTCCATATTCTGTTAACCATTCTCCTACAAGTTCGTTCATTCATTTTATTAGGCATTAGCTTCAATATATTCTCATCAATGTCAATTAGATACTTTGGTTTCCTACGAATGATTCTATGAGGTGTTAACATCAGTGCATTATGTACATTCAATTCATCAAATAGAGAAAGTGTATGATCATCATTTAATTGATTATTCAATGTGGCATCTTCTTCAATTGCATTAGGTTCATACAGTAAATCAAATGTCTCTTATTCAATTGCATTAGGTGTATTATGTTCATTTGGTAAATCGAATTGAGATTTTGAGGATGACATACCTTCTTCTCCCATTGTTCTTATGTTACGTAATTTCTTCATATGCTGCCTTTATCTTTCCTTTTCAAACTCTCATTGTTCCATCATTCCTCGATTGTTCTTTATCATGGTTGATATCTGTTGTCCTAAATAGAATCATATTACATATATATGTAAACAAAAGTTCATAAACAAACAAATAACCACAAATATGCATCTTATCACTATTTTTAGAATCAAACTATTAAACAATCACAATACTATTGATGAAACTAATAAGAACAACAATTCAATTATTTGAAATCATGCAAAAACAAAAAAATCACTTACTTCTATGTATAAAACAGTGATAGAAGTGCAGACACGGTTCCAGTGGGACCTTCAATGACCTCAAAAAATTCTTTTGAGGCTGTTGAGGCTCTTGGGCAACTAAAACTATGTCTATGTACCATGTACACACTAAATTAATAACCGCTTGTGCATTGTTAGTCTATAAAATGTTATCAAGCCCAACGGTATTTTTTTCCCGTACTAATAAGTAGTGTGTACATGCTCCTAAGCCTAAAAAATGTTATCACAGGGTAGTGAATAATGGGCTCAGTACCTTGTACATGCTTACAAGTAATAAGTACCGTGTACGCGCTCGTATGCCTTAAAAAAGATATGGCAGGGCAGTGAACTAATAGGTTCAGTACCTCATACGCGCTATTGGTAGTAGAAAAAATGTGAATGAAAAGGGAGGGAGAGAGAGAGGGAGAGGGGGGAGAGTAGGGGAGAGGGAGAGAGAGAGGGAGAGGGGGGAGAGTAGGGGAGAAGGAGGGGGGAGGGAGAGGAGAGGGGGGAAGGAGGGAGGGAGAGGAAGAGAGAGAGAGAAGGAAGGAGGGAGAGGGAGAGAGAAAGGAGGGGAGGAGGGAGAGGAAGAGAGAGAGAGGGA
This sequence comes from Cryptomeria japonica, assembly GCF_030272615.1. Classification (NCBI taxonomy): domain Eukaryota; kingdom Viridiplantae; phylum Streptophyta; class Pinopsida; order Cupressales; family Cupressaceae; genus Cryptomeria; species Cryptomeria japonica. Next base: position 708,630,716 of record NC_081411.1, on the reverse strand, counting down.
AGGAGAGAGAGGGAAAGAGAGGGAGAGAGAGAGGGGAGAGGGAAGGTAGAGAAAGGGAGAGAGGTAGAGGGAGGGAGAGAGGGAGAGAAGAGGGGGGACAGAGGGAGAGAGGAGAGAGAGAGAGAGAGAGAGAGAGAGAGAGAGAGAGAGAGAGAGAGAGAGAGAGGAGGGGGCGGAAGGGAAGGAGGGAGAGAGGGAGAGAAGAAGGATGGGGGAAGGAGAGGAGAGGGGGAAGGGAGGGAGAAGAAGATAGAGAGGGAGGGAATGAGGGAGAGGGAGAGAGAAAGGAGGGGAGGAGGGAGAGGAAGAGAGAGAGAGATAGGGAAGGAGGGAGAGGGAGAGAGAGGGAGAGGGAGAGAGAGGGAGAGGGAGAGAGAGAAAGGGAGGGAAGGTATAGAGAAGAAGAGAGGTAGAGGAAGGCAAAGACGGAGAGAAGAGGGAGGAGGGAGGGAGAGAAGATGGAGGAAGGGATAGGGAGAGTAGCAGGGAGGGAGAGAGAGAGAGATAGAGAGAGAGAGAGAGAGAGATCGAATCCAGGACACAATATGACCCTTAGAACACAATATGACCTCTAACAACATCTAAGGGGTCATAGGGTGTCCTAAGGGGTCATATGACACTATATTATACCTTAGTACACCATAGGACCTATAACGAAACCAAATAGTGTCCTAAGGGGTCATAGAACACCATATGGTGTTGTTATGGGTCATTGGTGTCCCGAGGGGTCATATGGCATCCTATGACCCCTTAGGACACCATATGGTGTTTTTATGGGTCGTATGGTATCTTAAGGGGTCATATCATGTCCTAAGGGGTCACACAACACCATATGACCTCTGAGGAAACAATACCACCTCTAATGACACCTAAGGGGTCATATGGTGGGCTAATAAAATGATATATTAAATTTTAAAGTTATGAATAGAACATCATACAATAAAACATCAGTAGTTTAGTTTTGATATACCTAAGTTAGACCATTGTCAGCATAAGAGAGACTCCAAGCGAACAAACAATGAGGCTTTGCTAAAAAGCAAGTGTAAGAGCTTGACCTAACCCTAAGAGTACTGCCTAAGTTCTAAAACATATGATTCTATTAAATTTGAAAGGTTATAGGACTGATCTTGATTATAACTATAGGAATTATAGAAGAAGAGAAAGAGGGAGGGAGAGAAGAAGAGAAAGAGGGATGGGGTATGGAGGAAGGGAGAAGGGGAGAGAGTGAGAGAGAGAGGGATGGGGTATGGAGGAAGGGAGAAGGGGAGAGAGAGAGAGAGATAGAGAGGGAGAGGGAGAGAGGGAGAGAAGAAGGAGGGGGGAGGGAGAGGAGGAGAGATCAAATGCAGGACACAATATGAGCCCCAACAACATCTAAGGGGTATTAGGGCATCCTAAGGGGTCATATGACACTATATTATCCCTTAGCCCACCATACAACCTATAACGACACCAAATGGTGTCTTAAGGGGTCATAGAACACCATATGACCCTTTAGAACACCATATGGTGTTGTTATGGGTCACTGGTGTCTCGAGGGGTCATATGGCATCCTATGACTCCTTAGGACACCATATGGTGTTGTTATGGGTCGTATGTTGTCTTAAGAAGTCAAATGGTGTCCTAAGGGGTCACAGGACACCATATGACCTCTTAGGAAACAATACAACCTCTAATGACACCTAAGGGGTCATATGGTGGGCTAATAAAATGATAAACTAAATTTAAAGTTATGAATAGAACAACATACAATATAACATCAGTAGTTTAGTTTTGATATAGCTAAGTTAGACCATTGTCAGCATAAGAGAGACTCCAAGAGAACAAACAATGAGGCTTCGCTAAAAAACAAGTGTAAGAGCTTGACCTAACCCTAAGAGTACTGCCTAAGTTCTAAAACATATGATGCTATTAAATTTGCAAGGTTATAGGACTGATCTCAATTGTGATTATAGGAATTATAGAAGAGAAAGAGGGAGGGAGAGAAGAAGAGAAAGAGGTATGGGGTATGGAGGAAGGCAGAAGGGGAGAGAGCGAGAGAGATAGGGATGGGGTATGGAGGAAGGGAGAAGGGGAGTGAGAGAGAGGGAGGGAGAGGGAGAGAGGGAGAGAAAGAGGGGGAAGAAGAGGGAGAGAGATCGAATCTAGGACACAATATGACCCTTAGAACACAATATGACCCCTAACAACATCTAAGGGGTCATAGGGTGTCCTAAGGGGTCATATGACACTATATTATCCCTTAGCATACCATAGGACCTATAACGACACCAAATAGTGTCCTAAGGGGTCTTAGAACACCATATGACCCTTTAGAACACCATATGACCCTTTAGAACACCATATGGTGTTGTTATAGGTCACTGGTGTCCTGAGGGGTCATATGGAATCCTATGACCCCTTAGGACACCATATGGTGTTGTTATAAGTCGTATGGTGTCTTAAGAGGTCATATGGTGTTGTAAGGGGTCACACGACACCATATGACCGCTTAGGAAACAATATGACCTCTAATGACACCTAAGGGGTCATATGGTGGGCTAATAAAATGATATATTAAATTTAAAGTTATGAATAGAACATCATAAATAGAACATCAGTAGTTTAGTTTTGATATAGCTAAGTTAGACCATTGTCAGCATAAGAGAGACTCCAAGCAAACAAACAATGAGGCTTCACTAAAAAGAAAGTGTAAGAGCTTGACCTAACCCTAAGAGTAATGCCTAAGTTCTAAAACATATGATGCTATTAAATTTGCAAGGTTATAGGACTAATCGCGATTGTGACTATAGGAATTACAAAAGAAGAAAAAGAGGGAAGGAGAGAAGAAGAGAAAGAGGGATGGGCTATGGAGGAAGGGAGAAGGGGAGAGAGTGAGAGAGCGAGGGATGGGGTATGGAGGAAGGGAGAAGAGAGAGAGAGAGAGAGAGAGAGAGAGAGAGAGAGAGAGAGAGAGAGAGAAGAAGGAGGGGGGAGGGAGAGGAAGAGAGATCAAATCTAGGACACAATATGACTCTTAGAACACAATATGACCCCTAACAACATCTAAGGAGTCATAGGGTGTCCTAAGTGGTTGTATGACACTATATTATCACTTAGCACACCATAGGACCTATAATGACACCAAATAGTGTCATAAGGGGTCATAGAACAACATATGGTGTTGTTATGGGTCATTGGTGTCCCGAGGGGTCATGTGGCATCCTATGACCCCTTAAGACAACATATGGTGTTTTTATGGGTCGTATGGTGTCTTAAGAGGTCATATGGTGTCCTAAGGGGTCACAGGACACCATATGACCTCTTAGGAAAGAATATGACCTCTAATGACACCTAAGGGGTCATACGGTGGGCTAATAAAATGATATATTATATTTAAAGTTATGAATAGAATATCATACAATAAAAAAATAGTAGTTTAGTTTTGATAGAGCTAAGTTAGACCATTTTCAGCATAAGAAAGACTCCAAGCAAACAAACAAAGAGGCTTTGCTAAAAAGCAAGTGTAAGAGCTTGAACTAACCCTAAGAGTACTACCTAAGTTCTAAAACATATGATGCTATTAAATTTGCAAGGTTATAGGTCTGATCTTGATTGTGACTATAGGAATTACACACTTGATTTCTTTCATGGGTATGTACCATTCCAAGCCTTTTGACAAGTGATGATCATCATATACTACCACTACCATGCATACCCACCACTATCATTCTTCAGGACATCATCTATGTTACTCTCCCTCTTTCTCTTCCTACCGGTTGTTTCCTTCTAAAAAACATATTGCAAGTACTCTGACTCATCATGTTGCTTTGTTGACACTATTTTCCATATCTGATTTGCTCATTAAAAACATATTCAAGAAGAATATTGTTGCAGGTTTCCTTGTTTTGTCACAATAATGCACCCGTGGTTCAATTTCAAACCCTATTCCTCCTATTCAATACACACACACAAATCCATTAGTCAATTTTCTTAGGAGAGCATACATGATAAAAATCAAAGAGGAAGTTGCAGACAAGAAATAAATTCACTTACTTGAGAGGGGGAGAGACCTTGTATGCATTTGAGAGGGAAAGACAATACACTTATATGTGTATATATATACTTAATATATTATAAATTATTTTATATATATATATATATATATATATATATATATATATATATATATATATATAATATTATACACACATCCAAAATTTAAACAATAGCGCATACGCGCTGTTTATAGTGAAAAGAGCGCTTATGCACTGTTTATAGTAAAAAGTACCCCGTACATGCTTTTGACTGTTTAGGCTTGGAAATAGGTCTGGATGACAAAGCTACGGTTTGGAAGTTTGATTTCCCTCCATTTCTCTCATTTTTGACGTGTTTTATTTTATCAACTTGGTTTATCGACTTTGTCATCATCAGGTTTACACTCTATCAAGTGGGTATTTCTAAAACTGCCACCATATTTTCACCCATCTTCTGAACTTTCTAACCATATAATTTTTTTTAAATTTGAACAACAATAACATATTATTATTGAATTTCTTTTACCAGTGTCTCCATAGTTCTCACAGACATAGGTGCACTAGGTTTTTAATAACTTTTGATATACTTATCCAAATTTAAAACTATTTATATATTATTGTAGTGCACTTGATTCTTTACAATTAAAAAAAAAATTGTATTTTCGATTTGTTTAGTGCAACTTATGCTTCGCGCACGAACAGGTACCTAATTTTTAGGATGTACTCGATTGGAAAACTCATAAAAAACTAAATACTCAACAAAAAAATTATAAAAAAATACACATCTTCTAGTTCTCACTCTTTACTATCTTTTTACCAAAGGATTTGTCAAAATACTAAATCTAACTATGAATTTTTTGATGCACTTGTCAGACACTATGTTATGTTTTAAAAAAAAAATCAGGGTCTATTTTTCGTGCACAAAGGATTTGACCCCCTTAATCTTATCCAATTTTGAGAAAAATTTAGTAGTTTGGAAACTAGATTCGGATCACTACAATATTTGTTCTTTAATTGTCTTCATATCTTGAGTGGATGACTTTCAAATTTTTCCTCCAAGTTCAGGTTCACTTGATTTCAGAAAAAAAGTGTCCACTTATACCCCCCTTTTTGACCACCATCTTTGTACACTTACCCAAGATCTCATACATATATGATTCTTTACAATACATCATGTTGGCTATACAATTACAATTTACATTACATAAACAATATTATTGCCAAGTTGGCTTTGGATGTCAGTATGATCTGTTGCCGATGTAAACTGGATGCTCATGTGAATAAACCTTGAGGTATCTGCCAGTGTCGGTAGGTGAAGTCTTTTGCCGGTATAACTTGTGAACCATGTTGAACCTAGTTGCCACTTAGTTGAATCTAGTTGCCATCAATGACAACATCTACCATTCTCTTTTGAGTGTATAATGCCAATAGTGACTATACCCTCACCTAAGAAGAACAACAATATTCCTCCTAAGGTTAGACCAATACCTCCTCCTCATGATGGACCTGGTCTCCTTCCTAAACCTACCATTCCTCCTTTCTATGGCACAATTCCACCTCCATCCTCTTATCGCGAGAAGAGTCCTACTTCTCCTCTTGATCAACCTAAAAGGTCTCAACCTAAACCTTCAACTATCAAGTAGAGAAACATTCCTACTTTTTCAAGTGTTCCTCCTCCTTCTCAGCCTTCTAGTAAGACTCGCCAGAATCATTGTGCAAGAGAATGTCGACGAAGATGTCGTGTTGAAGCTCGTGAACCTATCCCTCAAAATATTCAATCTCCTCAGACTCCGACAGTTGACATGATTCCCTTTTCTCCTAAGCAAGTTGTTCAACCTACATCTCCAAATCATAAGTTGCACAAAACATGTGATGGTTTTACTCCTATTCGTGTTCTTGCTCTTCTTTCTCTAAAATTTGATGAAGAAATGGGTGAAAATGTTATTTAGAATGGCAATACAACTCCTAATGCTTCTGATAGTGAGTATGAATATGTTGATGTGGACAAGCATTTATCAATTTAATTTTCACAAACCCTAATCCTAGCTCCTAGAATTGAACAAAGTGACTTACAACATGAGCATAGTCCTTGTTTGGATCTTGTGATAGCTCCATCTTCTGTGCTTGATGTTGCTCCTCTAGCATGTTGCTCGCCTTCCCGAAATAGTGATAAGCAAGATCAAGAGGCGGATGTCATGCTAGATTAGCAATATTAGCAATATTAGCATTGTAGATCTTCTCTCTCTCTCTCTCTCTCTCTCTCTCTCTCTCTCTCTTTCCTTCCTCTTTTGTGACCATTCTTCTATGTGTATCCATATTCTTCTATTGTTCCCTAAATGTCTACTTGGGGACGATGCAAAGCATTGAGATCTTTTCTTGGTCTCTTTCATGTTGACTGAAAAGACATCCTCTCTTCCATTTCTTTTAAGGTAGTGTCCTTTGGGGAATGAAGATTATTATATGCACATATACATACATGATATACATGAGTTATCATACAACATACTGATGTTGAGGAAAGTGAAACTACCTCATACCTCATGTTTTGTGTTCATTATCCTTGGGTTTATTCCTCGATTGGGGGCTAAATCCTTGTGATAACGTACTCCCTCTCTTCTCTCTCTCTTGGGTTTATCCTACCTTAAAGCAATCCCTCTCGATAAGGCGCACACGATCACTTTAACGTGGGGGCGTACACTCCACTCATATTTTCCTTCTTGATACTCAAAATTACTTGGAGAATTTTGTTTTGCTTTGTAATCTTTAGTATCCTTGCTTTCATGACTCATAGTGAGGGGAACTTTGCTACTTCCAGTCATGGTTCTTTCCTTCTTAATCTTCCCTTTCACTTTGTCAATCAAAGTTGTAAGATCTAGAGTCCACCCGGGGTTGGCACATCTTGCCTCCTTGACATGGTAAAAGTCTTTCGATCTTGTTTCCTTGTACTTTACCGGCAATATTGGCATATGCTCTTACTCCCGCTAAAGTGGGGGCTAAATGTAGTGTCATAAAATTGTGACCCTAGCAATTTTCAACCGCATTAGGGTCCTCGCTCATGTGAGATCTAATCTTATAGCCTAATCGGAGAACGAAGACTGCTTAACCCTCAAAATCTACTTATCCCTTGGCCTCCGCACCACCCTATCTGCACTCTGCCCTGGAGAAAGGAGTAGGACGCCCCTGTCCCCCCTAGGATAGGGGAGTGGTGCCCTTTTCCTCCAAGGACAGGGGCATGGCGCCCCTATCCCTGCCCTATTTTGGGGTAGGCCCTTTCCTAAAGCATGCATTGTAGGTTGTGCAGTGAGCAGGAAACTTCCCCCATGTCGGCCTATGACGAAAATCAGTTTCCTTAATGCTAATTGACATGTATTTAAGTTGCATTTTCCCTCTCATTTGGGTAAGTTGGTAAGTTGGTCAAGTTGGATAAAATTATGATCAAGTGTTCAGGAGTATTCAAGCATTCAAGCATTCCTTTCCAGCATTGAGCATTCTCCAGTCTTCCTTCAAGGCTAGGTGTTGCATTCAAGTCAAGAATTCAACCATTGAAGAAGAGATTGATTCCAACATTCAATTTCACACAAACATTTCTATCAACATTGCTATCACAACCTCCCTTGAGGTGATTTACATTTCAGTCTTTCATTTACATCTACTTGCAAGTACCTTCTTTCATTACTTGGTTTATTCCAAAACTGGGGTTTGACCTAAAGACAAACCCCCAATCCCAACCCTTGTTCCTCTCTTTTCTATGTGTAGGTTGCAGGTGTGCAGCTATACTTTCGGATTTAGGCTCCATTTGCAAAGGCGGAAAAACCCTTTTCATTTTCGTGGATTTTTCGGAGGACCGTGTACATTCCCACCACGGTTCGGGCAACTTTTCTTCAAATTCGCACGACAGCTTCGTCTCGACATATTACTGCCTGATCCAGATGCACAACTTCATCCCATACTCCGATGTCAAGTTATAATCGGGTCTTTGTCACTCTTGCACTACATAATTCAATCAATTCCTTTCCATTTCAAATAGGAAAAGGGGATTAGCTTATATCATTCCCATTTCACTCAGAATTCTATCTTCTTCTTTGAAGGTTGAATCTAGTGAATTCTCCTCTCCTCTTCCAATATAATTGGATGAAAAGTGTTTAAAGGGAAATCTGTAGTGAAACTCTAATATCTCCTTGGAGGGAAAGGGTAGTTTTCCTCTTGATCTTTCATTCACACATTTTTCACCCACCAATACACATCGGCCACATTACACAACCCTATTGTCATTTTTTTCATCTATCTCTAACAATGTCTCCCCCTCTCTATTTATCCATCTCTCCCCCTCTTCCTATACCTCTATACGTATATCTCTTCCCCTTCCTATCTCTATCTCTCCATATTTGTTCTTCCATTTATCCCTCTATCTCTATCTGTCTCTATATAGTAATTCACATGTCTATCTTTATCTTAAACCATCTTTCCCTCTCTCATAGTATATTTATCTCTTCTATTTCCCTCTCTTCTCTCTCTTTATTTCTCTTTTCTCCATATCCCTCTCCTTCAAAGATTTTTAAAATGATACTTGTAAGTGGATGCATATTCTATTTAAATCTATCACTTCTCCATAGAACCTTGTGTTGCGCAAACAACTTCATTTTTTAAAAGGCATACTAGTTGACCTCATGTACTACACAAATAGATGCAACTAATAAACCAAAATATTTCCCCAATTAACCTTCAAAACTTCTTCGACATACCCACTGTACAATTGCTAGTTGATTAATTCAATTTAAAAATTTGTGCTTGTATTGATGATGTTCACGGGCTATAAAGAATTGGTTTATGTCTTGACAGTAACTCTTGAGGGAAAATGAAGTAGTAGACGGAGGCGGTGTTGAAGACAAATTGGTAGGCCCCCTCCAGTCACATTAATACACCAGCCACGAACTGTGGGCTTCAGTGCTGAATTGTATTTGTACCTTGCACGCAGCCCGTGACTCTTGTTCTCTGATGTGCCTGCTCTACACGAGCTGTGGACTTCACTGATGACTTGGTCTTTTCTCTCATATATTGATGTAATATCACTGATAATTTTGCGGATCTAAAACCTTATTTATAAACAAAGACATTGTCAAATAAATTACGGTAAGATTTAGAAATAATTTGAAGTTGTGAGAGATAATTTTAAGAAGTATGAAATTAACTAACTTATGAAGTGTTTCTAAGCCCCTTTTTTTCAGTTGTAGATAGAAGCTGAAACCCATGTCCGTGAGTATCCTAGTGATCCTTGCGTTGAATGCATGGCTTCCAGCACAAGCCCACACAAGTTTCCGCTTCAACAAATTCAATGCCTGCACCCTTTATCAGATTGAAAATCCTTCAATCTGCTCCGGTGCCATCTGCCTCACCAATCAATCACAACAACATATGTCTAGCCGAGCTTTATATACCGAGCCTGTGCGGATGAAAGATCCCAACTCCAGAAATATGAGCTCATCATTCAGCACCACCTTTGTATTCACAATCGTTCCTCTTTCTTCCAGTCCTTCACACGGTGGACAGGGGATGGCTTTCATCATAACGCCCAGTAAGTCTTCGGTTGGACATTCATCAGCCCAGTTTGTCGGTTTGTTCAACATTTTCAGCGTCGGCAAGCCTTCCAATCATCTGTTTGCCGTTGAATTCGACACAACCCTCAACGAGGAATACCAAGACATCAACGACAATTACGTCGGCATGGATCTCAACGGCCTCACCTCTGTAAAGGTTGAACCTGCCGGCTACAGGATTGGCAACCAGTTGCATCAAATTGATCTCAACAGTGGACACAATATTCAGGCTTGGATCGACTACAATCATACCCAAAATCAACTGAATGTTACAATGGTAGAAGCCGGTTCACTTCGACCGAAAGAGCCTCTTATATCTCTTAATATTACGAATCTGTCCAACATTTTCGAAGAAGAAATGTACGTTGGTTTCTCTGCAGCAACAGGAACCATCGTTGAAGACCACTGTGTCCTTGCCTGGAGCTTCAGCACAAATGGATCCGTACCTGAGCTGGATCTATCTCATCTTCCTTCCCTCATTATGCCCAAGAATTCGAGCTCTCGTCTTATAGCCGAAATTACTACACCTCTGGCACTTGTCTTGTTGCTTCTGGTTGTTGCAGCTTTATTTTGGTGGAGGAGAAATAAGTACAGAGACGATATTGACGAATGGGAGATGGAGTATTGGCCTCACAGGTTTAAGTACAAAGACTTGCATATTGCAACCAAAGGCTTCCAAGACGAACAAGTTTTGGGCTGTGGAGGTTTCGGTCGGGTTTACAAAGGAGTCCTCCCTGCTAACGGCCTTGAAGTTGCTGTTAAATCCATCTTTAAAGAAGCCAACGAAGCCCTGAAGGAAATCATTGCAGAGATTTCAAGTTTGGGGCATTTACAGCACCGAAATCTCGTACAAATCAGAGGCTACTGCAGGAGGGGAGCAAAGTTATTCATAGTGTATGACTACATGCAAAATGGAAGCCTGGACAAGATGATATTTGACAATAGCGAAAGCGTGCTGGCATGGGTTCATAGGTACAGAATTCTGAGGGACGTTGCTGCAGGACTGCTGTATCTTCACGAAGGGTGGGAGAAAATGGTAGTGCACAGAGACATCAAATCCAGCAACGTTTTGTTGGATTCTGAACTTAATGGTAAGCTGGGGGACTTTGGGCTTGCTCGCCGGTACGAGCATAAAGGAAACCTACTAACTACTCGTGTGGTAGGTACGCTCGGGTACATTGCACCGGAGCTGGTAAACACAGGAAAGGCCGCTCCTAGCGCAGATGTGTTCAGCTTTGGTATCTTAATGTTGGAGGTTGCCTGCGGGAGAAGGCCTGTGGATCCCTCTCTCGATGCTTTCCAGATAATATTGATAGAGTGGGTGAGAGAGCTGTATGCGAAAGTTAGGCTCATGGATGCAGCTGATCCCAATCTTGGTGGTGAATGCGTTGAACATGAGATGGAGAAGGTACTCAAATTAGGACTTCTGTGCTGCAATCCTAAGCCAGAGGCGAGACCTGCCATGAGACAGGTATTGCAGATAATTGAAGGGGAAGCGTGTCTTCCCAGTTTAGATCCATATGAGATGAGTGGAGAGAGCAGTAGTTTATATCCAAGTACGGGAGTATCGTTCGGCTCGATTTCCAGGTCTTTAGATGGACGATAGGGGAGAGTCCCAACAAATAAGTTATCATTTACTATTTAGTAGAGGTTTTTTTCTCAGAATTTAATGCTAAGCACTGGAGAGCGGGCGAGTATCCCTTTTGTGCAGCTCTGTTAGCCAGAGGATACGACATGGAGGCATTTTATGATTGTGGTCTGTGAGACAGGATTGTAATCCTCGTATGTTCTTCTGTATGTGTGTATAGATTGTTGATAGACATCTTAATACTGTTGGAGCATTTAATCTCAATCAGCGCTGTTTATTTCTGTCCATCAATCCTCTAGCATGGCGTTACTTAATTAACAGAAATTACTTTTGTGTATGTCTGATTTGTCCTTCTCTACCTCCATTCTATTCTACCAATGTTACCTGCAGTATGTATATACTGTAAAATGTCCCTGATATGTATGAAACCCAAGTGACAAAAAATGCCCTTCCTAACTGCAGATACGTGTCTTAAGCGATTGAATCACCTCTCTGGATAGTGTTCTTATGTATTTCTCTTTTGAAAAAAATAAAAGCTTTTGGGCAGACAATCGGTGTGAAGGCTAAAAATTGTACTTTTAAAGTATAGAAAAATATACAGAATTCAGAAAAAGGAAAAGCTGGAAGGTATATATATATAACCATTGCAATGTGATGAAAATATTTAGAATTAAGAAAATGGGAAAAAAAATTTATATATATTATATAAATAGGAAGAATGTTTTTCCAACAGTCAGTTAATTTTATATGCAGCAGTAAGGTGTGTAAGAGAATGTTTTATTGAACAGTAGTTCTGGGTAGAGGAATACAGCAGCAGGAGTAAACTTTTTGCAGTGGGGCCTAGGCGGTGTGAAGCTCCATATGAGTAGTGTGCAAGGAAGATTGTTGGTGCAGTTTCAGATCGCTGCAAACAGTTTGTTTATAGTCAATTTGAAATTAATTTTGTAATAGTATTTTTCAAATTAATTAAATTCAATTTTGTTTCGGTTTTATTTCCGCATATACATTGCCAGAGATTGACAAATAGAACAGCAATCTCTAGGTTTTGTTTATTTGGAGAACAAACTTTTTTTATTGGAGGGTTTGCAGATTAAAAAAAATAATTTTAAAGTGTGAAAAAAATATATACAATTAGAAAAACACTCTAGCTTCCATATATGTAAAATGTAAAGATTTCAAGTTTTCTGTATGATTGTATGATTTAATATTTTTTTAGAACTTTTTTATTAATATAAGAAGGTAATAAATATTCTTTCTTTTATTCTATTTCTTTATTCTGTTTTTCTTTCATTTTATGTCAAAATAAATAATAGCAGCTTTTTCCATATAGTTTGTTGGTGCAACTTTAGAGTGCTGCAAACAGTTTATTTGTAATTACTTTGAATTTTTTTTAAAGTTATTGTCAGATTTAATATAAACAAATTTGTCTGTCTCTTTTTTCTTTTGTCTTGTGTCAAAATAAACAATAGTCTCTTTTTCTAGCATAAATCTTACAAATTTTCAAATATCTCAATTTGTTGATCAGAAGTATGAATATTAGTCAATCACAATGAACAGTTTGTTCAGTTCTCGAGATATATGAGAGCTTATGGAAAATTAATTTCTCAAATCTATAGATATAACAACATAAAATGAATTATCACAAATAGAAAAGGATGTGCTTAAGGGCAACAAAAACCATCTTTCTAGATATACATAAAATTATTTTTCCAAGGGTTATTATAGCAGCAATATTGAAGTCGCAATAGAAAATTCTTTAAACTGCATATCAAGAAGTGGTTATATTAAAAACTCCAAAATTTCAAATGTTGAAAAGAAATTTTGAAACAATCTATGTAAGGTTCTGAATCTATAGATTTTTTTTTTACAAAATTACTAGCTTAGTTAATCAAATTAAATTTCATGGTGAGGCTTTTGAAGACAAGAGAATAGTAAAAAGATTCTAAGAACTCTATTCATAAATCCATTGTTAGAGTAATTTGATGAGCATTAGACAACTTGTTTAGAAAGGTATTAAATATCACTTAGAAATAAAGAATTTGCAATTTTAAACCTTTTTTTTTTTTAAATAGTTAATAATCAAATTTGAAATGATCAACAATAAAATGTTTCTTTCCAGTGAACTCATTTTTAGATTTGATATTGTTATGACTTTGATTTATAAAAAAATTAATAAAAATTTAATTTGCATTGTAAACAAAAATAGAATTGCGTCACTTTTGTAAATAACTTAAAATATGTTTGACATTATTTTAAAATTTAAATTAGAATAACAAATAATGTGATACATTTATTTTTAAGATTTTAATTGTAAATAATATGGCAATGAGATTGAGATTGCATTAAAAATATAATGTGTGAAAATGAGAGAGAAAAGGAAATATGTATATTATGAGATTTCTCAATAAAGGGTGATATTGCAGAAGATGTCACTATTGGAATCAAGTGCTATTTTTGTTGCCAAATATGATTTTGTTCTTTCATTGATGTGAAACATGTTGGTTTGATGTTTCTCAAGCATTGAAGAAGAAAATCTAGGAGCCAAACTTGCAATGTATGGGATCACAGATCACTACTGGCCCCTATACGAGGACGAGGAGTAGGAACCAAGAAAAGAGTACCTCCAGGTTCATCATGGAAGAGCTCGAGGAAATAAACAAGAGTATGATCCAAAAGAACATAGAGATGATGCTATCTCTGGTTTGGTGGGTTTTTAGTTTTTTTGTTAGTGGTTTTTGTGTTTTTGTTGTGTGGTCGTGGCCCTTGTTTCTGTGGTTGTTTCATCATTGTTTCTGGATTGGTTTGCGACTATTTAATTTTTGTATCTCTCTTTGACTTTGGGTTTTGGGTCCTTGTAAAACTCGTTTCTCTTAATATCAAACATGTTGGTCTGATGTTAAGTTTACTGATCCGGATGTGTAACCTGGTAATATTCCTTGGTTTGGATGTGGTCTAGTATAATGCAATAATAATGGGTTAGTAATATCATTACGCAAATGTGTGGTCTATTTTTAAATACTTTAGAAGGAATATAAAGATGTATCATGAATTTTATGTACCTTTGGTGATGATCTCTAAGGTCCATAGTTGGTATTCATCTAAGTGTGACTATTCTAGTGAATAGTCTATTAGTTAGTTCTTGGTCTAGATTATGGTGCATAGATTTCATTTGGTCATGCATTTGTAATATGATATCGGTGAATATAAATTTCTATTATATCTTAGTTTTCAAATTCTCAAGTGATATGTAGTTGAAGATATTCTAGTCTAAGTTTTGGTTGGTACTATAACTAAGAGACAATGTACATGAATACAATGCATTCCTTTGCCATCAATTGGTTTGATTGGTGCAATCTATTTATTTGGATTTCATGTTGTCTATTGATGTTGTTTTGTGCATTCACAAGTATTCTTGGTGGTTCACATTGTAGTTTGAATAAGTTATGTTGGTGCATATCAAGAATGCTATCTTTTAGAGTTGACCTATGATGTTTTGGTCTGCACAATTGCATGCAGTTGCATAGGAGTTAATTTGGAATGGTTTGGAAGGTGTAATGAAATGGTGTGATATCTCACACATTTCAATTCTCTTTTGCATTTACTTGGACATTGTTTATGGGTCAATTGTTCTTTATTCACATGCTACATCTAATTAGACTGACCTAATTGATGTTTTTGTGATTCTGGCTGGTATGTAAAGGATGGAATCATTTAGGAGATGTAAATGTATGTGTTGTGTGTGTTGTGAAAAGAATATGTGAAGCAATGTAGAGGTTCATAAGTACAATAGAGCAATAATGAAGGCAATTTTAGATGTGTTTTAAATAGTAAGTTGTAATTATCATTTCAATGAATGCAATTCTCAATAGTTCAATCCTATTAATGTTTATTGATTAGAAGATTTGTATTTTGAATTGAAGAAGTGATCTTCAGTATCCACAATTCCACATTGTATCTTTCCCTAAGGTTTCACACCCTAGTTTTGCAAGTCCCCCTCAGGAGTCTTAAGCTCCTTGGCCTCTGGTCTAAACATTGTAACATTTTAGAATATAGTGAGATAGTTCTCACTGTGGTTTTTTGCTCATTAGGTTTTCCATATAAAATTCTCAATGTTCGTGTGTGATTGCTTTCATGTTTCTAGCTCTTTACTTTTGTGCATATGGTAAATGGAATAAAAGTTAAAGTGAATAGTTAAATTTAACTAAAATAGGTATTGGTCATCCTTTAATGACAACTATTTTTTATGTAATAAGTTTGGATAGAGAGCTAGTGAATGTAGAAGTTAGATCAGATCTCATTAATTTAATGGTTAGTGCTACCCTTGAAATAAGTGTTGACATAAAGATAATGAGTGTAAAAGTAGGATGGTATGGAATGAATATGTGAGTACAAACTATGGTTGAAATGTTTAGCCATTCAAAGGATATTTTTATGCATGCAAAAAATATGGGCACGTGGTTGTTTGATGTAGGAATATTGTTATATGAAGTGGAAATGGTCCACACCAAGGTCCAACTTGTTATAATTGCAAAAAATTAGGACATATTGCAAAGTTCTATAGAGGAAAGAGTGTGTTGTCTTCTTTTTGGTAAAGAAGATTAATGTCAATGAAGAAAAAGAGAAAATGAAGATGTCATAGGTGAATAAATTTAATGATAAGGTGGAAGAAAAGACTAAGGATGAGTCCACACCTACTAGTGGTGCAGATTCCTCTTCTGGAAACTAGATAGAATGCACTATCTAAGGGGGAGAACTATTTGCATATTTTATGGACTCCCTTGTGGTTTGGATGGTGAGTTATTTTCATCATGGCAGAGTCTGTGAAGGCATTTATGAAGGTTTCTAGATATTTTTGTTGATCACAATGTTGTTTGATTTTGGTGAAATAGAGAATCAACTTTTTGAGTTATAATGTTAAAATGCATTTATGTCAGTGAAACCCTAAGTAGGTGGGTGCAACAGATAAACTATCTTTTTTGAGTTCATCTTGATCACTTTGTGATCTTGTTAATTTGAAGAGCTCTTTAGTTCAAATGAATTTTCTAGTGTGAGAAGTGCGTTTTAAGGTTTTTCAACACACCCTATGTTTTTAGTTCAATTTATGAAAGTGAGAATTTGATACTCCAATTATTGTTGATCATGTGTTAAAGCCACAATATATTTTCAAGCCTTATCCTTTTGTATCCATAATGAAAGACCAGGAAGGAGAAATTTTTAGTGTTCTAATCAATTTAATTTATACTGAATATGTTAGGGCCTACATCTATGTGAAGTTAAAAGATGTAAGTGTAGACGTATAAAAATGACCATATTCCTAAATGAATATTTTATGTTCATTTCTCTATTTAATTAAATCCAATTTAATTAAATTATCCACATTCCTCTATTTAATTAAGTAAATTACTCGATTAAATTCACTATATCCATTTAATGAATAAATCATTTTATTCAATTAAATCCCCCCTATCCAATTTTAATTAAATTCAAATTTAATTAAATAGTTATCCTAAAATTGAATAAATCTAATTTATTTAATCTCCCCAAATTGAAACCAAATTGAATTAAATTAACTTTATTTCAATTAAATCCTATTATCCCTCCATCCACTTGCATTTTCCTACATCTCCCACTTGCCTTCCTAAACCCCTTCCTAATTTCTTCTAGACTCTTCTAATCATTTGTAATTAGCCTAACCCATCTTCTAAACTTTGTCACATCCCTAAGCAAGGGGAGGTCACTTCTCAAAACCTTAAAGTCTTTGATAACCATTAAAGGCTTCAAGTCTTCAACCACTTAATTTTCCAAAGTCTCCCAAACCATTAATGGTTAATTCAACCCTCTTACATGGTTAGAGACCTTTTTCCTAACTTAACCTTCATCCAACCCAAGGGTCTCATCAAGCCTTTAATGCTTTGACCATGGCTATCTCTTAATCATTTGCACAAGAGTTTATCCTTGGATTAACTATTAATCCAATGGGTAATCTTAACTTAGGCTTGACACAAAAATTGCATTTGATCATAAATCATGATAATGCATCATTTTCTTTGAAATAACAATAAGTAATGTGAAATTTCATGGTATATTGAAGGAGCTTGTGAAAGATGATCAAACTACTTGCATGAAGAACTTGAGGCATCAAATGGATTGAAGTGGAATTTTTCTTATCCTATAGAGAAGACAACCACAGGATCTTGTCTAGGAGAGAGTAGTAGAAATATTGATCAAGAGAAGAGAATAGAGGAGTAGAAGAGTGAAGATGTTGGTCTAGAGAATAATCTAGGTGATAAGATGGACACAAATCATAATGTAGAGAATATAGTTGTAGATATTTTGGAAGATATTAAGGAGAAAGAGAAGAAAGAGGATCTAGAGAAGGAGAAAAAAGAAGAAAAGAAGAAGGAAGAGAAGACAAAAGAAATAACCGAAGAGAAAGAGAAGACAAAGGAGAAAAATGATAGTCTAGAGAAGGAGACAAAGAAGGAGAATAAATTAGAGAATAAAAGGTTAAGGATGCCTATTGGAGAATCCTATAGACCCTTCAAAGATTTTATATCAGACATACTGCAGTTGCAAATGAAGTTTGCACCAATGGTTACTATGGAGGTACTTTAGGTACCTATATTTCTAGGTCAAATAGAATTTTGTTGGTCGTCACCCCTCCACATGCTACATTTGGGTAATGTTCTCCATCATATTGCATGGAAGAACTTCATTAGATCTCAGGTGCAATTCATAGAATCGATCAATGATATAGATGATATAGTGAAGTTTCTCCATGAGAAAATTCAGAGGTAGTGTTATATGAGACTCTAAGTGATTGATGCATAGAAGCTATAGGTGCTTCTTAAAAACTTGAAGGATCATGCTTTTAATTTGGAAACTACAATTTTGAAAGATGTTGAGAAGAATGTAGAAGAGAAAAGACTAAAAGTGTTAGTAAATAAGTGTATAGATGTACATACCCAGCTATAGGAAAGAATTAGAGTTTATGAGAAGAGTATAGATCATATTGTAGAAGTATATAAATTTTGTCACTAATGGCTTGAGTCGACGAAAGAGATTAAAAATTAGATATATATTTTTGAAACGTAGATTTTATAGTTGTCTAGTGCAGTAGATTTGAAGAAAAATGGCGATGGTAATGAGAGACTACAAATAGAGAATATTGAAAACTTTAAGAAACCTGCTCTCAAAAAATTGTATAAAATCTTGGATAATATTTAATTTTTTGAAAAGAAAACAATAATTTTTATTGGCGATTCTTTCCTTTTTTAATGAAAAATATTAATTTTATTGGTGAGTTTTTTTATATCAAATTTTTTTGGTATAAAATATTGGTGAATATTGAAAAAAAATAAGAGTATGCATTAATTACTATTCCAAATCCTTTAATTCAAAAAAATAGGTTTTTATGGAAAAGTAGAGGCATGAAGTTGGAAATCATTAATGAGTTTAAGGGGTAGGCTCTATTTTATTTAGTTTCTACCATTCATTTTAAATATCTAATAGCCCTCTTTGTATTTTGTGAGATAAAATGTACCAACAATTTGTAACACTCATAGGGCCAAAAATTGCTTTTAGACCATTGGTTTTCATCAAGGTCAACAATTCAAAAGAAATTCCAACTCCCACGAGCATTACAACTTGTACGTACAATTTACCTCATGGAATACAATGAAGGTTACTAGATTATATTTTAAATCAATGTTGGAAATTAAATATTGTTGATATAACCCTAAAGTAACGAATAATTGTGATTTATTATTTATGAATTAATTTAGATTTATACAATAAATTATAAAATGTTGGTGAATCCGATCTAATCATCTATCAAATATTGTGGTGAATTTTTGGGTTAAAAAAATTAATAAAATAAATTCTCTTGCGATTTAAATGACACTAAAATAAAAATTTGTAAAACTGTGGCAACTCAAGTCACCTTAAAAGTTGAACTTATTAGCCAAATTTTGATTTTAAAATTTCAAAATATAGCTAATTGGTGAATATTAGCCACTAAAATTTTCACTGATAGAGAACTTGTACATAAGGCTAAACCTACTAATTGATCATAAGGAGAAAATTAGGAGGGATTTTGGTTATCTAAGAGATGTTGTAGACATACATCTCACTAGCATGGCATGAAGATTCTTGAAGACTCTGAAGAGTTCAGTAAGACAATAAAATTTCTAGCTAGCTATGTAGAGGTAGGGAGCCTTTGTTTGAAGATTGAGAGTCATCAATAAGAATCTAAGATGTCAATAAAGTCATAAGTACCAAATGAAACATCATTAGAAAGTCTAAACACGTCTATTGATACATAAATCAAAAGATGAATCAGGGAGGGACACTACAATTGTGTTTTGTGCCTTCATGTTTCATAATTATAGTAATATGTTAATTGTGGTTTGAAGTTTAACAAATCAAAAGTAAAGTATTTTGAGGTTGGGACTAATTCACCTCCCCTCTCAATCCTATCGTGTGTTCAACATATTCAATAAGCCAACTTGAGGGTAAGGTGTTCTAGGGGTAGGATAGATAGATAATTATGTTATTTAATGAATATGTTAGTTATGTATTGTGTTTTCTTTGATGGTAATTGTTAGAAGAGTCAAGTGAGAGTAAATAGTGTGATAAAAATATGGCCCATATTTAGAAAGTTTTCACAAAAGTAATGTTATGGTTGTATGCATTATCAATTCATAATAAATTTCAAATTTGCATGTTAGTCAAATTTTATGGTATTTAGAGGGTATCTAAGGTTTTTGATATATTATTACACATTTATATGCTTGGTTCTCATTTTTATTGTAGATGTCATTATCTTTCTCCCTCATTGAAAGTTTAGGCCACTTTAGTAGAAAGTTGAGTGTAGGACCATTCATTTATAGCTAGAGTTAAAGTGCTCAAATGATGCTCACTCCAAAAACTTTATAACCATATTGGTTATACTTGAATATGATAACTTGATATTGGAGCATTCATATATCATCATGTAAATTGATATGCTTTTATAATGTATACTAGAACAAGAAATCCTTATTTTGAGTTTAGATATGATACATATATTTTAATTGTTAAATATATTAAATTATATGTGTAATTAGAATAGAAACCAGATCTTTATATACCTATTTACTTTATCTCTTAATTAATAAATTATTTGATTTAAAATTTTTAAAAAATTAAGATGGTCTATTACATATTTAACCTATAAAAAAATTCTATTCCTCCCTTTAAAGGCTATAACAAGGGTTATAATCAATTCAATTATAATATTTTTATTTAAATTTTATAAACTTCTTGGAACATGTGTCCATCTATAATGCAATTTAGATTTATACAAATTATAAATTCTATTATTTTTTATTCAACATGAAATCTAGTATTATTGTGCTAAATGAAAAATAATTATTATAAATTATAGCGAAAATTAAAATTAATTTTTTTTCTGATTTCAAGTATGACATAAGACATAAAAAAAGAAAAAATTGAGACAGAGCATCAAACTTGTTAGTCAAATAGGAAAAGACCAAACTTTCTCTCATAAAACAAAGAAAAATAAATCATCTAGAACACACAAAAAAATTCAATTTGGGGGATATTATTTTGATGTTTACATACTTGTAAAATATGAATGTGTTCAAATCCATGACCTCTTTAAATTCAAGTGTAAGTGAATTTAAGACAAAGAGGTATGACGAAATATATCTAGATTTTTTTCACAAACCTTCGATTCCATCTCTTTTGTTCATATTTCAAATGAACATAAAGTTGTTACAAATTGTATTATCAAATGAGCTTCTAAGGATAATTGTAGATATAATATTTCAGAGTAGGAGCCCCTATCTAGTGATCAATCTTCATAGTTCCATCAACTTCTTCAAGATGATATGGTTTCGTCATTGCTATTACTTCTTTAACATTGTTTGGTTTGTAAATACTATATTTCCCTTTGAGTCTTATATGTGGGAGTTCAATGCCAAACATATTTAGATTTAATGTGAGTTATTTTTATCTTGAAATAATTCTGCAATTTTTTATGACTTCGTAGTTTATATACATATAGTCATTAAGAAAAACTGTAATAGAAAAATTCCAAATCACCTATACTTAAAATGATGGTTAGTCCACAAGATCTGTTCTAAAAAACTATTCAATTAATCCAACACATTCCATTGAACTTGTACTGAAACTTCGATACCACATGTAAAATTACTCCTCTCCAAAAACCTATACATGAAAGTGAAATACACAAAACCAACATCTTTATCCATATATGAAATGACAATTCACAAAATCAATTCTTAAAAACACGATCCACATTAGGTGAAGTAATAAATTCCTTCGGTTTCAATTCTATTTCTATTTAGGAAGAGTCATAATGGAGTTGCCTTGGTGTCCGAAAGAAACAACCGGACGGTATGTACAGGTATTTGCCTCAAGGAAATTTGCGCTAACTTTAGCAAACACCATTAATACATCATAGCAGGTCCTTAAATTTATATTTAAATTTTTGTACGCCAGGGTAGTACAATACAGTGGTCTTTCGTTCATGTTGTAATTGCCTTCGTTGAATTTTTGGTGTGGATCCTAATTTTCCTGGTTTACAGGTCATTCTAATTAATACATGGGAAACTCGCACCCATATTTCGTCAACTTCATTTATGATGTCGATCTGAATCATTTTTTTCATTAAATAAATTAGTATATTTATATTTTAAAAATATAAGTAAATTATGTGGAGAGATATGATATAATAGAAAGAAATCTGATGATTCCAAGAATATTAGTAGTGTACAAGAGTTTCAAAAATATGGATAATAATAGAGTTGCTTAAGTATGTACCAGCAATCTAAGATGACATCATGAATCTGGAATTTAGAATAGTATGCTAATAATGACACTTGATTTTATTGATTGATCCCTTTTAAATACTATGATGCTCTTCCACTATCATTTGAATGTAATAGTTTCATATAGTTGGAGACAAGTGGCGAGGGTTCTATTTTAGTTGGAGTAATAAAATAACACCTCCACAAAAGCCAAAAGATGACATATTTCATTCATTTATCCGTCATTTGCATGTCATATTGTTTCAAAATTGAGTTTTTGTTTAGACACATTTTGATGTCATTGTAGATATCTCTTGACACAACTCAACATAATTAAAAATGACAAAACAATTATATTATGATTTTTAATTTATTTAATAAATATCAGAAAAATGATCACATCAAGCCACTTCCTACAACTGTTTTCCACCGCTCAGAATCCTTCTCCAAAACGGCATCTATTTAATTCTACTTTGATTAAAATCCATGCGCACTGGATCGTTATTGCCATTTTCCGTATTCCATCTTCACCATCCTCTGTGCATTGCCTCGTCTAGCAGAAATTTAAGTATAACATGCCTCAAATAAGTTGAATTAGAAGGTTGCAAGAAGAGTTTAAAGGTTAGGCTGCTAGATAGTTTATTTATTTTAAATATTTTTGTTATATAAGTTTTTTGTCTTATAGTGGCAGGAAGAAGTTTTATGTCTTATGTGTATATGAAATCAAAGTTTCTACGCCCCTTTTTTTCCCGTTGCAGATAGAAGCTGAAACCCATGTCTGTGAGCACCCTAGTGATCCTTGTGCTTCATCTATGGCTTCCAGCACAAGCCCACACAAGTTTCCGCTTCAACAAATTCAATGCATCCACCCTTTATCAGATCGGAAATTCTTCAATCCGCTCCGGTGCCATCTGCCTCACCAATCAAACACAACATATGTCTAGCCGAGACTTATATAGACAGCCTATACGGATGAAAGCTGATCACAATTCCAGGAATACAAGCTCATCATTCAGTACCACCTTCGTATTCGCAATCGTTCCCTTTTCTTCCAATCCTTTACGCAGCGGGCAGGGAATGGCTTTTAAGATTACACCGAGCAAGTCTCCGGTTGGACAATCATCAACCCAGTTCCTCGGCTTGTTCAACAGTTCCAGCATCGGCCAGCCTTCCAATCATCTCTTTGCCGTTGAATTCGACACAATCCTCAATGAGGAGTACTTAGACATCAACGACAACACGTCGGCGTGGATCTGAACAACCTCACCTCTGTAAAGGCTGAACCTGCCGGCTACAGGATTGGCAACCAGTTGCATCAAATTGATCTCAACAGTAGACACAATATCCAGGCTTGGATCGACTACGATCATACCCAAAATCAATTGAATGTTACAATAGTAGAAGCCGGTTTTTTGAACCTGACCTATCCTCTCTGAATCAACTGATTAGCAAACAATAACAGCAAAAAGAAGAGATTGCAAAAAGAAATCACAATTCAGAATAAAAAACAAAGTGCCTTATTTTTTAGAATCGCACACACCAATTTCTTTATTGAAGCTTAATTAAAAATTACATAGAGACTGTATATATAAAGAATTTGCCGTCTAGAAGAATTAATAATAACTGCAATTCTAAATATATTCCTAGCATTGCATGGAAAGCTACTAAGGCTCTCAAACTAAAAAAAATAAACTACTCCCTAAATTAAGAATACAATAAGTGCATGCACAACATGCTTTATTTACTAAAAACAAATTCATGCAAAAAAAAAACTAAAAATAGTCTTAAGGATTAATGCATGTTGGAGTACATGCTTTATTTGCATGAATAAACAAAAAACTATTAACTAAACTAATCCAGCTGCATGCTAGAGCAGCATCAATTATCAACATACTCCCCCTTGATGTTGAGAGAGCTGACAATCTTATCTCGTAGTGCTATAAATTGAGCTTTCGCAACCGCTTTGGTGAATATATCTGCTAGCTGATCCTGGGTGTTGATGTGCTTCAATTCGACATCCTTCTTCTGCACCAAATCTTGTATGAAGTGATATTTCAAATCAAAATGCTTTGTTCTTCTGTAATGAGCCAGATTCTTGGCTAACTTGATGGCACTCACATTGTCACAATAAATTATTGTAGGCTGAATTTGTTTTTCTCCAATTTCTTCCAAAACTTTTCTGAGCCAAAAAGCGTGTGTACCTGCTGAGGTAATTGCAACATACTCCGCTTCTGTAGATGAGAGAGCAACAATACTTTATTTTTTCGAGCTCCAGGTAATCAAACTAGAACCAAAAGAAAAACAATTTTCAGATGTAGATTTACGGTCATCCATACTACCTCCCCAATCTGAATCACTAAAGCCTACTAGATTGAACTTTTCAGAAGAGTAGTAATGAATACCAAAACTTAAATTCCCTTTCACATACCTCAAAATCCTCTTGGCTACCTTCATATGTATTTCAGATGGATTTGTCATATACCTTGAAACAAATGAAACTGAATAGGCAATATCAGGCCTTGTGTGGATTAGAAACATCAAGTTCCCCACAATACTTCTGTAAGTTGTCTCATCAACTAAATCAGCACCATCATCTCGACATAACAAAACTCCATGAACACTTGGAGTGGAGGTAGGATTACAATCAGTCATATTAAATTTCTTCAGCATATCTTGTGCATACTTTGTTTGACAAATGAAAATCTCATCTTTACTTTTATAAACCTCCATTCCAAGAAAATATTTCATCAGACCAAGATCTTTCATCTCAAATTATTTCATCATAGCAGCTTTGAATTCATCTTTCATCTTAGAACTACTACCAATATACAAAAGATCATCAACATACAAACTTATGATGAGGATATCCATACCTTCTTGTTTGTAGTGTAGGGTAGGATCACTCTTACTTCTCTGGAAGCCAGTCTCCTGAAAGTATCCATCAATCCTGACATACCATGCTCTTGGTGCTTGTTTGAGGCCATACAAAGCCTTCTTCAACTTGTAGACATAATTATCTTTTCTTTCCACTTCAAAACTTTGTGGCTGCTCCACATATACTTCCTCTTCTAAGTACCCATTCACGAAGGCACTTTTCACGTCCATATGATGTATGCTCCACTTCTTCTGAACTGGTGATGAAATCAGCATTCTTATGGTCTCTTGTCTTGCTACTCGTGCAAATGTCTCTTCATAGTCAATTCCATACTTCTGTGTGAAGCCTTTAGCAACTAATCTTGCCTTGTGTCTTTCAACACTCCCATCACTGTTAAACTTGGTCTTGTAGACCCATTTGGTGCCAATCCTTTTTTTGTCATGTGGAAGTTCTGTTAACTCCCAAGTGTCATTCCTGTGAATGGAATCCATCTCTTCTTCCATTGCTTTCACCCAAACCTCATTAGTACATGCATCTTCAAAACATGATGGTTCAAAATCAGCCTTGGCTAATAAAGCAAAATTCATTGTCTCACCTATTGGGTTTTCTTCATGTACTTGATTTCCACTCTTCTGGTAGATATCACTCAATCTCCTTACCTTCCTTGTAGAACTTGGAGAAGAAGCTAGACTTGAACTTGGTACTAAAGAACTTGATGAAGGATTGCTTGGTGGAGTTAAACCACTGGATATAGAAACATTAGTTGGCTGCTCATGATCAATATCAGCAATTATATCATCATTCAAAATAGATTTTGGCTTCTCAACATGGCCTTTTTGATGACCATAAACTCCCCCTTCATCAAAAATCACATCTCTTGAGACAATAAGCTTGTTAGTGAGGGGATTATACAATCTATAAGCCTTGCTTTTCTCACTATATCCAATAAAAATACATGACTCACTCTTTGCATCTAACTTCTGTCTATTTTGATCAGGTACATGCACATAAGCCAAACAACCAAAAACTTTGAAATGATTAACATTAGGCCTTTTACCATACCAAACTTCATAAGGAGTCATCTTTTCTAGTGTACTGGTGGGGCTACGATTGAGCATGTACACCGCTGTAGCAACTCCATCTCCCCAATAAGAATTGCTCAATCCCTTAGTTTGTAACATGCACCTTGTCATTTCAACCTCAATACGATTCTTCCTTTCAACTACTCCATTTTGTTGAGGTGTGTATGCAGTAGTAAGTTGCCTCTTGATGCCATTAAAATCACAATAACTTTGGAAAGCCTTGGAGAAAAATTCTCCTCCACGATCAGTCCTTAAACATTTGATCTTGCATGCTTTCTCATTTTCCACAAGGGCTTTAAATTTCTTAAATGTATCTAGGGCTTCATCTTTGGCCTTCAAAAAATAAACCCAACAATTTCGTGAGTAATCATCAATAAAAGTGATGAAATATGATGACTTACCCAAACTCTTAGTCTGCATAGGACCACATATATCTGAATGAACAAGCCAAAGTGGGTGATGAGCCCTCCATGCATTGCCCTTTGGAAACTTTTCTCTTGCATGCTTTCCTTTAGCACAACCTTCACAAACCTCCTTGTGTTCCTCAACCTTGGGAAAACCAGAAACTAATGCATGTGAGGTTAGAAACTTCAAACAATGAAAATTTAAATGCCCATGCCTAAGATGTCATAACCAACTTGAATCCTCATAAGCCATATTTGCCAAATTGTTGTTATGTTCACCAAACCTCAAGGGGAACATCCTATTTCTTGTCATAGGAACAACATGGTTACCCTATTATCCTTATTCTTATCATAGATAGTACAAGTCTTATTCTCAAAGACTACTTTATAATTTTTCTCACATAGCTGCCCAACACTTAAACAAATTGTGCTTCAATTGTGGAGTATAATAAATATCATGAATACTCTTTATACCTTCTTTTGTTTGGACCTCCATAGCTCCTTTGGCAGCAACCTCCAATGATTTATCATCACCAAGCTGGATCTTGGATTTGAAACTTCCATCCTTTGTTGAGAACAACTTCTCATTCCCTGTCATATGGTTAGAGCATCTAGAATCTAGGTACCAAACATCTTTACTAGTATTTTCACCCTTTGCATAAGATAAAAATAAGTGATCAGGAGGATTCTCACTACTTTCTTGAGCATAGTTAGCACTTTTACCTTCTTTCAATCTGCATTCTCTTTCAAAGTGGCCATACCTATTACAATGGTAACATTGAACATTTCTCTTATCAAATCTGTCTCTACCTCTTCCTTTGAAACCACCACTTCCTCTTGAGCCACCTCTTCCTCTACCTCTTGAAGAATTTTGGCTTTTCCCTTTACCTTGGCCTTGATTGATTTTGGCACTACTGCTCCATGCATCTTCATTTTTTGTGATTAACAATTTAGAGGAAAACGCTTTCTCTACACTTTCAAAAGAATCTTTCAATCTTTCTTCATGAGACATCAAGGATCCAACCAGTTGATCAAACTATAGTTTTGTCAAATCCTTGCTTTCTTCTATGATTATTGCTACATGATTCCATCTGGGTGTCAAATATCTCAACACCTTTTTTATCAAAACTTCATTGCTTACAATTTCCCCAAGTGTAGCCATTTTATTGACCACATCTTTGACTCTGACACAATAATCACTTATACTTTCGGCTTCTTGCATCTTCAAATTATCAAACTCTCGCTTCAATGTCTAAAGCTTGACAACCTTAACTTGATCACTACTCTGGTAAGCTTCTTGTAGAGTCTTCCAGGCATCTTTGGCAGTTGTTGCTCCTGACATTCTTGGAAATAAGATCTTATCAAGAGCTATCTGAATGTGAAACAAAGCTTGAGCATTCTTTTTCCTTGCTTCCTTTCTTGTTGTTCTTTCATTGGCTGTAAGGGCATTCCAATAAACTGGCTCTTCATAACTTGATTCAATAATCTTCCACAAATCTTTTTCAATAAAAAAGGTCAGCATCTTAATGCACCAATAATCATAATCATTCCCATCAAATTCTGGAACAGGCATATTGTTAGAATTCGACATGATTAACTTTGGTGAAATTCGAACAATAAAACTTTAACCCAAAACAATTTTACCTGCTCTAATACCACTTGTAGAATTTTGAACCTGACCTATCCTCTCTAATAAACCAAGTGATTAGCAAACAATAATAGCAAAAAGAAGAAATTGCAAAAAGAAATCACAATTCAGAATAAAAAAATAAAGTGCCTTGTTTTTTGGAATTGCACACACCAATTTCTTTATTGAAGATTAATTAAAAATTACATAGAGGTTGTATATATAAAGAATTTGTAGTCTAGAAGAATTAATAATAACTGCAGTTCTAAATATATTCCTAGCATTGCATGGAAAGCTACTAAGGCTCTCAAACTAGAAAAAACAAACTACTCCCTAAATTAAGAATACAATAAGTGCATGCACAACATTCTTTATTCACTAAAACCAAATTCATGCAAAACACAAAACTAAAAATAGTCCTAAGGATTAATGCATGTTGGAGTACATGCTTTATTTGCATGAATAAACAAAAAACTATTAACTAAACTAATCTACCTGCATGCTAGAGCAACATCAGTTATCAACAAATCTGTCCAACATTTTTCAAGAAGAAATGTACGTTGGCTTCTCTGCAGCAACAGGAACTGTTGTTGAAGACCACTGTGTCCTCACCTGGAGCTTCGGCACAAATGGATCCACACCTGAGCTGGATCTATCTCATCTTCCTTCCCTCATTATGCCCAAGAATTCGAGCTCTCGTCTTATAGCCGAAATTACTACACCTCTGGCACTTGTCTTGTTGTTTTTGATTGCTATAGTGGTCTTTTGGTGGAAGAGAAATAAGTACAGAGACGATATAGAAGAATGGGAGATGGAGTATTGGCCTAACAGGTTTACTTGAGCTGGATCTATCTCATCTTCCTTCCCTCATTATGCCCAAGAATTCAAGCTCTCGTCTTATAGCCAAAACTACTACACCTATGGCACTTGTCTTGTTGTTTCTGATTGTTGCAGTGGTCTTTTGGTGGAGGATAAATAAGTACAGAGATGATATAGAAGAATGGGAGATGGAGTATTGGCCTCACAAGTTTAACTATAGAGACTTGTATATTGCAACCAAAGGCTTCCGAGATGAACAAGATCTGGGTTGTGGAGGTTTCAGTCAGGTATACATGTTGGGATGTGAAGCCCAATGGTCACGATCTTTCGTCTTCTCCAACTGAATGTGACTGTATATATAGACGTGTACAGTCATGTATTGTAGTGTGGATAATAAAGTGATTCCCTACTTTGAGTGTTGATGTAGGCAAAGTTGCCGAACCATGATAAATCGTGTGTTGTCTTTTGTTATTCCTTTATTCTGTTTTTTTCTGCTCACTTTAATCTTAACAATTGGTATCAGAGCCATGTTGGCTTGAGAAGAGATGGAGGAAGAAGGAAAAGGTAAAACTTATAACTTCTATGGCAGTTTTATGTTCCATGTAAAACTATGCTTCAAGCACCGTGTAGATTGGTGGGATGGCTAGAAGAAAGAGGGGAACTCAGTTGAAGAGGAGAATCCAGCAAAAGAGAAGGATGTTGGGATTCTCATTTGCTCTTCTCTTGAGCCAGCTTTGGCACTTATTGGCCAAACTGTTAATGGCCGGGAAGTTGTTGGTATTCATGTGGTGAAGGTTGAACGTTGTGATACCTCGGTTGGGGTTGAAGATAGTCCTTGTATAGACACTAGAATTTTTGAGAAAAAATATGTTGGAAAAGGGGTTGTTGTTGAAGACGATGAACTCAAGAGATCATGGGAGGAAGAGTGTATGCAATCAGAGACCCAAGTTGAATCTACTGTTAACTCCGAAGATGAGGAGGGTGCAGATTGGAGTGACTTGGTTGGAATTTCTTGGCAGAAAGATGCTGGAAAATAAGCCATTGTTGAAAAAGAAGGTTTGAAGTATTCATTGTTTGAAGAAGAAGAGACTGGATTGTTTGGCTTCCAAGATGAGAAGGATGCCTCCGAGGGTGACGAGGATGTCATCTTGAATTTGGCGAATGAAGATGAACCTAAGGATAATGAGACTAAGAGCTCGAAAGATTACTTGTATGGAAAAATTGTGAGGCTGAAAGAGGAGAATTTGATGCTCACACGAAAAATATTCAGTATGGAAGCTAAAATAGAAGATTGGCACTCTTCTATGAATCTAGAAAAAGAGATTTGAGAAAAAGTGGGAGTTTGCTGAAGAGGAAAGAAATAAAGAGTTGAAGAAAGAATTGGCTGAGCTCCACTCTATTTTTACGGAGTTAGGCATTGATGAGGAAGAATGTGAAGCTAGAGGGGCTGAAGCAGCTAAAGAAACTGAGGAGATGACAAAGCCCAGAGTGGTTATGGATGGGCAGGTGTAGAGTCGAAATGAGTGGGAAGCCTGTAATGTGAGCCTCTCCAATGGTGGCCTAGATTTTGTACCCCTCCATAACAAGGCAGTCGTACACCCCCAAGCACAATGCAAACAAGCTTAACTATCCACATTCTCTCAAAATCTTCAGGCGGAAATTGATGCCAACAGCCCTGCACAATGGAAGTCACCGCAGATGCCACCTCAGATAGGCTTCGAGGTGTTGGAAAAGAGATCCATCATCATGTTCGATGGCACCACTCACACTTACTATGCTATACCCTCTAATCTTTTGCACCCATCATCCTCCTTTGCAGTTAACAGTACATCCATTCCCCACTTTGATAATGCAAACTTTGGTATGCATGATTCAATCCCTAGACCTTATCTTGGCCAAGAAATAGGTAATCCATATAGTCAACCTGAAGATCTTCAAAGAGAAGATGAGATTGGAAGTTTTTACGCAGCAAATCCCACATGACTTGGTGGCCCTACTTATGAAGATTTAAACTATGCTACTCATAGTAGGCAAAGTGGAAGGAAAGATAACTTGGGAAGGTTGAACAACTGTTTAAATAGAACAGGTGTAAGTTTTGGAGGGCATAATAAGAAGCATGGTAGGCAGGTGGATATGGTAATTGGAGTAAGGGACAATAACAATGGGAATGCAGGAATTAATTTTAGAATGCTTCCAGAGGCTGACAGTGTTAAGTGAGATTCACCTGAAAGTGTAGAAAATGCAGATGCTTTTGAAATTCAGTTAGAGCTTACTGTTGGAGGGTGCAGAAAAACACGGCAACATGGCTTAGTGAATGGTGGTAATAATGAAATTGTGAACGTATATGTTTTGTGAATCGTATTAGCCTTCTTCCCATCATAATGGGATCTCTTATGACCCTTTAACTAGTTATTATGACACGAAAATTACAGTTGCTCATATATATCCTTCTCTGTCAATTTGTGCCCAGCCTAAATTATTTATGATAGAGCCCGAGTAGGAAGATTTTGTGGTGATTAAACTTGGTGAGGAACTAGAGAAGTTTGTGGATGTGGGGCAAACATCACAAGACACCATATCTCCTTGGTGTGCGAACAATCTTCTGGTACCGCAGGAATATTGGTTGGAGCTCATGAAGCAGGAAGATAAAGATAGTTTGTTTGGAATGGGGATGAGTAGGACAATCGGTGGCGATATACTTTCTTGCTACTTGGATGAACAAATGTCGACTTGGATGGGTGCTCATTCGGTTGTTATTCAAGCTTTCAAAGAACACGAACAGGTCATTATAACTGATTGGATGACAATGAATGATGTGGATTTGTTCTAGGAAGGACTACTCGGGCTTCAATAGTTGGCCATGGTGGACAGACTGTGACACTATGTATCTCGCTAGACCAACGGTTTGCTATGTGCAGCCGTTATAAGATGATTGCAATGATAGGTATGAGAATTCTGATAGTGCATCATACTTATGGGCCCTAGCACTCCTAACGGCTAGGGGATTTGTAATGATTCTAGATGTAACCGAGTTTCGCAGCTTGTTACCAGAAATTTTAGGTGGCATGATGACCATGTGTATTCCTAGGAATACGATGGTTGTTTTGGAACCTCTTGTTGGTATTGATGAGCAGACCTCATCGGTCATGGTGTTTGAGAAAGATGACATGTCTTTAGTTTTTTTGTTGAGTGGGAGCATAGATGCACGAGCATGTGATGCAGGAGTATGTGATGGAGCAGTGTATTTTGCACCTGTCAGATGCGGTGTATCTAAGTATGGATTAATCGGAAAAATAGTACGAAAAAATATTTTTAACTCCGATTTGCCATGGAGAAGCTTAATTCGAAGTGTCCGTGAACAATGTTTGGCGATGCTCAAATCATTGATAGACTTGATTGTGAGGTGAAGAATTGGAAATGCAGGGAATGTTGAGGCGTGGCTGTGCCGATTGAGCTTCAAGTGGGAGATTGTTGGGATGTTAAGCCCAACGGTCATGACCTTTCATCTTCTCTTGACTCTTCATTCCAAATCTGAATGTGAATGTATATATAGACGTGTACAATCATGTATTGTAGTGTGGATAATAAAGTGATTCCCTACTTTGAGTGTGGATGTAGGCAAATTTGTCGAACCACGATTTTTGTCTTTTGTTGTTCCTTTATTCTGATTTTTTCTGCTCATTCTAATCTTAACAATACAAAGGAGTCCTCCCTACTAACGGCCTTGAAGCTGCTGTTAAATCCATCTTTAAAGAAACCAACGAAGCCCTCAAGGAATTTATTGCAGAGATTTCAAGTCTTGGGCGTTTACAGCACCGGAATCTTGTACAAATCAGAGGCTACTGCAGGAGGGGAGCAAAGTTATTCATATTATTCATACTGTATGACTACATGCCAAATGGAAGCCTGGATAAGATGATATTTGACAAGACGGAGAGCGTGCTGGGATGGGCTCACAGGCACAGAATTCTGAAGGACGTGGGCGCAGGATTGGAATATCTTCACGAAGGGTGGGAGAAAATGGTAGTGCACAGAGACATCAAATCTAGTAATGTTTTGTTGGATTCTGAACTTAATGGAAAGCTTGGAGACTTTGGGCTTGCTCGTCTGTACGAACATACAGAAAACCCACAAACTACTCATATGGTAGGTACGATCGGGTACATTGCACCGGAGGTGGTACACACAGGAAAGGCCGCTCCTAGTGCAGATGTGTTCAGCTTTGGTATCTTAATGTTGGAAGTTGCTTGCGGGAGGAGGCCTGTGGATCCCTCTCTCGATGCATCCCAGATAATATTGATAGAGTGGGTGAGAGAGCTGGATGCGAAAGGTAGGCTTACGGATGCAGCTGATCCCAATCTTGGTGATGAATATAATGAAGATGATATGGAGAAAGTGCTGAAATTAGGACTGCTGTGCTGCAATCCAAAGCCAGAGGCGAGACCTGCCATCAAACAGGTATTGCAGATAATTGAAGGGGAATAGTCTCTTCCCAGTTTAGTTCCATATGAGGTGAGTGGTGTGAGCAGTAACTCATATCCATGTGTAAATGTATCTTTTGCCTCGATTTCCAAGTCTTTGTATGGACGGTAGGGGAGAGTCTCAACAAATTAGTCATCATTTACTATTTGGTAGATGTTTTTTTCTCAGATTTTAATGGTGGGCTACTATCCCTTTTGTGCGGATCTGTTGGCCAGAGGATACCTTACTGACAAAGCTATACTATTGTCTGGTTCCAACTATCAACGATGTGGAGGTATTTTATGATTGTGGTCTGTGGGACAGGATTAAATTCCTCATTGTCTCTTCTGTATGCATCTATATATTGTTGATAGACATCTTAATATTGTGGGAGCAATTATTCCCGATGACCGCTGTTTATTTTTGTCCAATTAGCAGAGATTACTTGTGCATGACTGATTTTTCCTTCTCTACCTCTATTCTGTTCTACTAATGTAACCTGCAGCATGTGTATACGGTAGCAACTACTACTGTTACCAGCAGCATGTATATACGGTAGAATGTCTTAGACATGCATGAGAAAAAAATTGTCCTCTCTCACTGCAGTTATAATTTCTCTTGTTCGGCAAACTCAACAAAAAGACTAAGTTTCATTGCTGGAAAATGTGATAATTATGTGATTCAATGAAAGCAGGGAAAGAGGACCTGAAGGGATTGACACTGCTTAGTGGACAGTGTTATGTATTTCTCTTTTGGAAAAAGGAACAGCTGGTGGACAGACCAAGGGTGTGTAGGCTAAAAATTATAATTTAGGTCTATAAAAATGTACAGAATTCAGAGATGTTAAAATAAAATTATTTATAAGCATTCACGTTTTTCTTTTCTTTTTCTAAAAAGAAAAAGCAAAACCTCTGTTATATATATATATGAAGCTCTTTGTGTAGGCAGGTAGACTGAGGGTGCGTAGATCAAAAAAAAAAAAAACACTATTGGGGTGTGAAGGGAATATATAGAATTTAGAAAGACATTTTTTGTTTTATATATATTATATAAACTCTGGTAGGCTTGAGGTTAGTAGATTAAAAAATATTAGTGTGAGAAATATATACCAAAATCTTTTTTTTTTAATTTTTTATATATATGAAAGGTAAAGAATTGAAGTCATTTTTTTTCTAATTTTTTTTTTATTAATATAAGGAAGTAATATATGCTATTTCTTTTATTATGTTTTTTATGATTTGTTGATAAGAATTATGAATATTAGTCAATCAAGATATGTGAAAGCTTGTGGAGAATGGGTTTATTAAATCTGTAGATGTAACAACATACAAAGCATTATAGCAAAGAAAGAAGGATGTCCTCAAGAATAAAAAGGGATTCCAAAATTTTCTTTCACAAGTTCCTAGCAATGCATCAAAGTATTTTTCCAACAGTTTCTGTAGCAACAAAATCAAACCAGCATAGAAAATTCTTCGAACAACATATCAATAAATGATTGAGGTAAAAACTAGAAAACTACAAATGTTGAGAAGAAATTTTGAAATCATCTATATAAGATTCTAAATCTATAGACTAGTTTTTAACCCAAATTATTAGCTTAGTTAATCAAATTAAATTTCATGGTGAGATCTTTGAAGATAAGAGAATAGTAAAAATATTATAAAAACTCTACCCATAAATTCATCAATAGAATAACCTGATAAGCATTAGACAACTTGTTTAAAAAGTTATAAAATATCTTTCGGAATAAAGAATGTGCAATATTAAACAAGTTTATAAAAAAATAGAAAATAATCAAATTTAAAATGACCAAGCGAAAACATTTTCAGATTTGGTGTCATTATGACTTCGATTTATAAATAATTTAATTATAAAAATCTCTGCATTAGTAACAAACAAAGAATTACTTCGATTTTAAAATATGTTCAAATATTTTAAAATTTTGATTAGAACAATAAATAATATGATACACTTGGTTTTAAGATTTTAACGGATCTCTGCATTGTTAACAAACATAGAATTACTTTGATTTTAAAATATGTTCAATTATTTTAAAATTTTGATTAGAATAATAAATAATATGATACACTTGGTTTTGAGATTTTAACGTACACTTGGTTTTTAGATGTTAACGGTAAAGAATATGGCATTGAGATTGATATTAGATTAAAAATATGTACTTTGCATTTTGATGCAGGCATTTCACAAGCGAGGATAACAGAGGAAGATGCCATTGTTGGTATAATCTGCTATTTCCTTGTCTTGGTTCATGCACCTAACTGTATGTGTACAAATTTGTGTGATAAAATGTCATCATACTTTGAATTGTAGTATTGATCTTTCACCACATCAATCATATTGCTAACTATAGGCTTTACAAGATCGATTAGTCCCTATAATAAACCCACAAATTGAGACAAAATAGACGGTCTGAAATTTTTGCAAGCGAGGAAATGCATTAAATCTTGAACTACTTGAGTGGAGTTGTTTCTAGAAAAAAAAAGTATGAACCATGCTCATTTCTAGTCCTAAAGAGAAGGACTGCATACCAAAGAGTTTGTGAGAATCGAATACTAGAATTCCATCAATCAGCTCCTTAAACTACATGATCTATTTGGCTAATATTCTGAAACCTTGGGGTTTAAATATTCTGTTGTTGCCACTGCAAAGCTCTCTTCTTGTTTCATCTTATATACAGTTGCTTTACAAACAAGAATTCCCAGTAGCTGAT
This sequence comes from Cryptomeria japonica, assembly GCF_030272615.1. NCBI lineage: Eukaryota > Viridiplantae > Streptophyta > Pinopsida > Cupressales > Cupressaceae > Cryptomeria > Cryptomeria japonica. Next base: position 708,594,684 of record NC_081411.1, on the reverse strand, counting down.
AAGAAATGGGAAAATGGAGCCATTAATATTCTTTGACGGCATAACAACAGTTTTATGATAAAGGCAAGTTGCCTAAGAGTTTATATTACACCATTTGTGAGGGGAAGCAATGTGCTAGGTTTAACATATGAGGAAAATAGAGAAGGTGATTGCCTTCTTTATTTTACTTTATTAAGTTCCATATGAGGAAAATAGAGAAAATGGCTTGAGAAAAAGAAGGCAATCACCTTCTCTCAAGGAAAAAAAAGAATCATCCAATTTTCATTGTACTCATTTTTCTAGTCACAACCTTAAACCATTTTTTTTATCTTAAAACTTTTAATTTTAATTAATTGTATTTTGGAGTTTCAACCCTTGAAACACTTGATTTAATTTTAATATTATGTTTTATGGATCTTTTGTCTAGTTTTAATTGACTCCTTTTACCAAATTGTTGCCATCTTATTTCAATGTCTTGGTTATGAGTTAAGGGTTGTGATCTTGAATATATGTTTTCTATTGTATTTTTGTGGGGACATGAAATCTTATCCATAAGTAAACTTAATTTAGTGTAAAAAGGACATGTTATCTCAATTTTAGTTGACCGCAATTTTGGGATAACCCCCACAATTTTTATCCAAATTGTGGCCCATAAGCTCTAAATTTATTTTGATTCCGAGCATCTAATTTGTCTCTTGAATCATTTTTAGAGAGAGTTTATTTTTTTGGTCTTTCTGGTGTATTGTTAGACCTTCAACTTGACATAACACATAGTTTGTCCATTTAGATGCAAATCAGGTTTATTAACCTGAAGAGAACATTTAGGTACAAACCAAGTTCATAGACCCAATTTACACATCTTTAATGCCCACACCTTAGTGCATTTATGATTTCCACTTCAATTTTTAATAGGACTCATTTTTGTCCATTTGAATCCAGTTTTATAGCTTTGGATTTCAGCCTTGCCTTGGTCTTTTGGTATTCAAGGAAAAGTTCATCGAGTTCCTGGTTTTTCATCTTGATTTAAGTCGGCATTTTTTAGGTATTTTGCTTTCATTTTTAAGCTTAGGTTTTTAAATGAAATCGGGTCCATGGCCTATGGAATCCTTTGTTCTTTTATTTTTGTTTCGCGATTTTCCCTTGGTAATTCAAGCTCATTGCTTAGAATCACACCACCACAATGCATCACATTGTGGTATGATTCAAGTCTATGCCCTCGTATTCACCTTTTTCTCAGCTTCGCGTTTATGTTGCCTTTGATGAAGTTAGGGCTTGCAGGCCCAATCCTACACCTTTCTCATACCTTGATGTAGTATCAGGTCGATAGGCGCGACCTGCCCTTTTTACCCTTTTGCATTACTAATCACCATAGGTGTGGATCAATCTAGTGAATTCGAACCACACTTACTTTGTGTTGTGGTGTTGTTCAGGTCCGTCGACCCAATACACAGAAGTCATATTGTTAAACACATTCAGATTCCATTATTTGGTGTAGTTCGGGCCAGTGAACCTGATCTACACATCCAAATGATCTTGTTGGGAGTAGTTCGGATCCATCGATGCGACCTACGTCATATCACCATACCTTTTCCTTCGTTTGTGTTGTTCAGGCCTACACACCTGAACTTTACCAAATATATTTTTCATTGGTGTTATTCGAGTTCGTAGACCCGAATCATACCAACTGTTTTGATTTTCTCATTTCGATGTAAATCACATCCATTGATCTAACCTATATCACAAGTCATTTGATCTTCCAAGAAGAAAATCGGGCAATGGACCCAATTTACATGTTTTTCATCTCTTTTCACTTTGAAGTATAAATCAGGTCTATAGACCTGATTCATATTTAAGCTAGTGAATATGCTTAAGATCGCCAAATGCGTAGATTGGGCCTATAGGCCTGATTTGCACTAAAAAAAAAATTCCAAGTAAGAATTGTTCCAATATTGAAGATTTATCAATACTAAAGATCTTTTTCCTCTAATTTTAGAGAATCTTTTTGAACCTTGATGTAGTTCAAAATATTTTTCAAATGTCGGAATCGTCTCCAGGAAAGAAAATAGTGAAGTTAAAATAAAAAGTTCCTCATCCATTTTTTCAACCATCTATAGTAGCATCAAATATCACAAACATCTAGGACACAAAGATAGGCCATGTGGATATTGATGAGTTCTTGAGACGGGTTGACAATCCTCCACACTACTATCTAATAGAACCCACCATTAATAGTAGTATTCATTTAGTTATAGCTTTCCCTATGTCATCTCAAAATCCATAATCCGTGCTTGTAGTGGCAAATCACTTTGATCGTACGAGTCAAAATCTAAAGGATGCAGATGGAAAGAAAGTGATAATGTTGAATGAGGATTTCTTTGACTCTTTGTTTAAGTGTCCTAGTATATGGAAATATTTAGATATTGATATTAAGTCTACTAAGGCCTATTATGAGAAACACTTAGAGAAATTTAGAAGGAATATTAATAATAATTGGTTGAAGACTCCAAGGCCTACAATTTCTAGATGGCTCAATACCTTTCCTTGAAGTGACTTTAAGGAGGACGTGAATGCTTTGAATAATCTTGTTAGTAGAGTAAAAGGGTTCCCCATTTCCAATACATACTATGAGTGGATTTATCAATACATTCATATCATCAGACATAATAACAAGAAGATCTTATGCAGTAAGCAGGCCAATGATGCCTTGTGCAAGCAACTCACTAAGGTACTACCACCTTGAAGTTCTACATGACTTACTACTTGGTGTATGTACTACCAATATGAGGAATTTTGTAGATTTTTCCTCTGAAGAAGATAGAAGTCAAATCCTAGTTTGGAAACATTATTCTCAATTAACTCTTAAAGAAGAGCAAGAAGAAGTACAGTTTGATGAAGGTTTGCCATAAATTTCATGAGGCACTAAATTTGGAGGCATAGAAGGTCATGTTTCATAGGTATCAAGTCCTATTTTAGATACTACTTATTTGTAGGTTCACATTTCTAAATCCATACCATTTGGGTCCACTATTTCATATGTACCATATTCTTCTACTGCGACCACGCCTAATGCTTCTTGTTTTGCTAGTCAAGTTGTCTTAGATACTCCTCGAGATAACAATGAGAATTTTTTCTTCACTTTCCCAAATTATTCTAAAGTATCTACATCCATTTTTGAGGATTTTGATAAGTTCATGTTAGATATGGGGTTGTTACCAAATGTATCAGTTGTTGAAAACCCATCTTTTGTTATGACTTCCACTCCTCCATTTGTAACTACTATTGTTCAAGGCCAAGGAACTTCTTCCCAACCATTAGCTACATATATCGATGATGATTCCATGTTTCCACCCTGGTTACTTTCTAACACTCCCAAGAGGAAGAAGCGGGCTACATATCCTGATGGTTTTGATTTTGGTTAACTAGTGCCTATCAAGCCAAAGATCGTAAAGAAAGCCAAGACCATCTTAAGGGTTAAGGTAGACAATGCCAAGAACAAGTATGCAAAAGTTACAAAGTCTCCTGATAAAAATAAAAGTGAAGTCCAAGTAGAGGTCTATGTGATAAGGAGGGTTGATCTTGTGAAGAAAACCCATGAAGGTATAGGGGAAGACACTCAGTCGGCTCTCAATGCTCATGTGGCTAGATATAATAAAGAAAAGTTCAAGAAAGATAAGCTTAAGGCACAAGTGGAGCAACTCACCACTGTGTTAATAAATATCACAAATTATTTAGAGGTGATTGAGCCACTGACTTCATCGGTTGAGGAAAAATTCATTAATAAAGTCGAGTGGGTTACCTCATGAGATATAGTAATAGGTGAATTGATAGACCTGATGCTTAATCAAGGAACCTACCTTTTGAGTTTTGCCACCAAATTGATGAAAAATATGCAAAGTGTGCAATATGAATTGGAATTGACACTAAAATCTTTCTTGGAGACAATGAATACTTATGACAAGGATTTTGATGCTTCGATAATGCTCAAAGAATTCTCCCTAGATGATTTAGTTGAACATGATGTAATTCCTTTCAAAACAATGTACGTCTAGTACAAAGAGTTGTTAAAACATTGTATGAAAGTTTCAGAGTAACTCATTGAAGATCTATAGGAGGCAAAGAGTTTGGGTGAGAAGACAGTGAAAAGGAGCATTGGTAAAATTGATGAATGTCCTTGTGACTTACTTGATAAAGATCACAAGCTACTGCCCCTTGATCTAGCCATACAAGATTTCAGTTTGCTTGTCCAAGTTGAAGTCGAGAGAGTTGATTTCACTCTCTCCCCAATTAATAAATTAATATGAATCCAAGTTATCTTAGATAATCTATGAACTATCTTTAAAAAATACAAAGAGAACTATTCCATCTTGACAAACTCAATTGCACAAGCTCGGTTCATGCTAATGAACTAGGAGATTCAAAAGTACAAGTTACTCTACAGAAGTTTGAGGATTTCTTGAAGAAAAATGGAGATGATGGTGCTTAGGATGGAGATCTAGACACTTAATCTTTTTTCATGCTTTGTAGCTATAGGTTCATTTTTGTAATTTCAATTGAAACTTCATTGAGTGTCATTTTGTATACACAATTTTGCATGTACGAGTGTACAAGTCCTAAGTCAAAATCTAACTCTATTTTTGACTTAGTCATAGTTAATTGATTTTTTCCTAATTTTTCTCATTTCCCCTCCCCTATATATACACAAGGGTTCTCTTTGTAATTATCTATCCTTGATCTGTAGGAAAATAGACTCTATTGAAGTGAAGAGAAATGTGAAACTTTGAGTTCATTTCTAATTTTTTTTAATTCAATCAATAAAGAAAGCATCGTTGGCACTCAAAATTTGTGTTGAGTTCATTGTGTTTTGTGGTGAGTGTTCTTATGTCATTCTTGTTATGGTAAATTGAATTGATTGAGTAAAATAAATTTGTAGGGATATTGTGAAAGAGTAGAATAAATTTGGTTGTGTAGACTTTGTGCTACAGTTTGAAATTGATAGAGTATAACTTGTTGGAGGATAACATCATAAAGGCTTTGAGCTTTATCTTGTGATTTTGTATAAAAATAGTATCATAAAGGCTTTGAGATTTCTTTCGATATTTACAGAAAGTTGCTTGGGTTACATAAGTTATTATAGAAAGGTAGATAGGATAATAGTGTGCCAAAGGCTTTGAGTTTCACCATTATTTTCTCGTCCCGAGAAGCAATGAAAGAATTTGTGCTTTTATAGAAACTTTTCTTCTTAATTGTAAATCTCTTATATATGCTCCTAAGTTGTTTCTTATGAATTTTAAAGTTGTTTTAATTAATATTGCACTAAATTGTAATATCCTTTATAAAAATACAGAAAAGGATAAGCATCTATTCTCAATAAAGAGAATGAGATGGTGTAACACCCAAGATTAGAATAGGTTTTGTATTTAGAATTTTGTTTTAATTTAGAGTAATAAGTAAAGGGGGAGCCTTCTCTTATAATTAGGAGAGATTTTAATGTCACACACTATGGCTAAAACCATGATATTGTGAACTTTCCCAGTTTACAAAATTTTCAAACATCAAGACCTACGTGGATAACTAGCGTGGAAATGAACTAGTTAGACAAAGTACCCTTTTCACCCTAACTCCTCCCCTAGATACAACTTATGGGAAATGTAAATAATACAAAGATGGAAAGATGGATCTTTACTACTAGGCGTAATGAGGCACCCATGTATAAATAAACCTCTCATAAATAGAGAAAATGATAAAACCTAGTAGTAAAAACACTTCTCTAATAGAGAATGTTTTTGAGAAAATGGTCTCACAAAAAAGTGAAGGGAAAAACCCCATGTAAGGGAAAAGTCCCTCCCATAAGAGAGAAGGTCAAGTGACACATCTTGAATCTACAATCTCTTAAATTCATGGTGGACAATAGATAGACCTCTAAAGATTGTCCAAATTATAGAATAATATTCCTTTCCAAGTTAGAAAAAAATAGAGACATTGATGCATGTGAGCTTTTTTTCCATTCCTAAAAGGAATATAGTAGAAGATGGACATAAATCTTTGGAATATACTCACATATCATAACTTTAGGATTCCCAACCTTAACTAAGGAAGGTGATAATGAAAAAAAAGTGAGTACTAATTTAGAGAATGGAGCAAACATGATAACAATTCCTCCAAATGTTGGTCCAAAAACACACAAAATGGTGACAAGAACTGATATAAAGAATTAGGTAGCGGTCAACATGAATGGAGACTAAGTTTTAATTATCAAATCATGAGTATCTATAAAATCTATCTCTATGGAAGCATATGAGTGTGTGGAAGGTGGAAGAGGACCCGAGTGTACTCATTTACAAACAGATGGGAAAGGAGAAAAATCATTGGAAAAAAAACCCTAACCAATCATGTCTAATAAAACATATGAGAATTTTTAATTATCGATAAAATATAGATGAATCAAGCATTGCAAAAAGTATAATATTAGAATCAAAGATACCACTATATGATTATCAACTACATACTTTCAAATGATTTAAATAATAGATTTGGTGCACAGTATAAATGAGTATCTTTTATTATGAACACCACTCAAATCAATATTAGTTGAAAGTATAGGTACCAACTTGTCTCTGGTTGTAGAACTTTACTTTTTGAATATAAGAATATCACTTCCACTATGACAGTGTCTATATGGTATCTAGTCTGTCACATTGAAATGCATGGGTAACTAGTTGATGCATTTGTTTTGTATATAGTAATTTATGCATAATATATAGATCAATCCAAAGAAGCGTGCAATACTAAAGATTCAATAGATCGCACTAAAGTGACACGACTGTACCACTTTATTTTGGTGTATTTACATCATATTTCTTTTATATGCATGAGTTTGACAATAGTTCAATGATGCAAATCTAAAAAACTTTGATGACGAAGCCATGCAAAAACTACTTTAAAGTACATGACTAGATGTTGTATAAAAAAATTCCTTTGATTGGGATATCACCATACTATGAGAAGAAACTAGCCTCTTTTGGTTGACAATTGAAAGAACAATATGGATGATCCAATATAGAACTTAATAGTCAATCTGAAAGAAAAAAAATCCAAATTTTCTTATTAATGTAAAATTTGTTTTTGGAAAAAAACTTAACTATACATTTAATTTCAAAATTTTATTACAAGATATTAGTTAAAAATTTATTTTTTAAAAACTTTATTGAAAACTAATCAACAAATATTTATTTAAAATATTAAAAAATTTAGTAAAATTTATCAAAGAAAACATTATTAAGTATATTTTATGAAAACCTTTTAAGTTTTTAATTAAAATATTTTATTAAAACATTAATATATTTTTATCATTAAAAATTAATCTAAATAATCAGTTTGTGGGGGCTGTAGCCTCCACCACGGCCCACGTAGAACTTAAAATAAACCTTTTAAATAATTTTAAAGATATGTGTGACCCAATAAAAGCCACATACCATTTGGTACGCTGGGGTGTGGTGTATTGAATACCATGTAACTTTTGCACAAGGATTTTAGAGGGAGTGCCTCCATAGGTAGCTACGATCATTTTTTTCTTGTTTTATATTTTTCAAAACCTTTACAACATTTATTATTTCTAAATACAATACTCATAATTTTTCTTTTTAAGAAAACCATTCAATTTAATAAGATGATATTGCAATATTTTTAACAATTTAACAAATGCACATACATGTGTGTTCAAAGGGTCTTTTTGCTTCTACAATATCCTAGGAAAACTAAAAATTTCTTCCTTTTATAATTGTGTTCAAAATCAACAAATTAATAATCAATTTTATCGTTTTTAGGTCTCTTGATGATGGCGAGTTAGATTTGACCAAGAATTTTCTAAAATGGTAATTTCTTTTTCAATCTAAAAATGAACTCTGCACTTGAAAACTTTGTTGATTTAGCCTCCGATGTTTGATTCGAGAAAAACAAAAGGCATATATGATTTTCTTAGCTACTTTGGACTCAATGGCAGGCTCACTAGGAAACTTCAAAATACCTGCAATTGGCAAGTCAATGCTTGAAAGCCCCCAAAAATTGATATTTTCTTCACACTTTTTCAGATTCTCCAAATCATCCAAAGATGCAAGATAAGAGAGTACTCAATTCTTTAAAATATAACAACTTTACACTTCTAAATTTCCTAAAATATGCTATCCATAACTCACAACTATGATATTATGTAAGGTTTGGCTAAAGAGGCTACCTATAATGCAAATAAATGAAGGAAAGCAAATATTAAAATTATGAACGGGCAGAGAGAAACTATATTCCACTCACAAGAATGCAATGCTTATTATAAGCATGATATTAAGCATGAGAGTTAAATTACAAAGGCAACCCCTTATTTATATAGGCCAAGGTGAGACTCGAGATGTAATATGATTATTCCAAGTGTTCTGAGGTACGACAAACTTGGGTAATTAAATCCCAACAAACTTATCCCTAAGTAAACTAAGTAATCTAGTGCAGTGATGACATAAATGGATAACTAGCTTGAAAATAAACTAGTTAGATAAGTACCTTTTTTGCACTAACTGGAAGTTGTAAATAGATCAATGATCCTAGAGTAATATTAAAATAGAGAGAACATCTAAATAATAAGAAAAAAAAAAAGAAGACCTTGTAGAGAAATTTGAATGGAAAGTAGCGCTTTCTTAGTATCTTTGTTCTACATGGCAAGACTCAATACTAATGTATGAAAACTCATCTTTCAATTTTTTTTGATTAAGATAAAAAGGTTTTTTAGGGACTCGAAACCCAAATCCAACAAAAAGGTAACTAGTAGCAAACTAGAGTCTAACCAACTGCCAAATGGTCATAGAAATAAGGGATGCACCCCACAACACCTAACAAAAGGAAATGAAACCAGAGCAAAAAACTAAAGCCAAAAAAAGGAAAATTAAGTAAGAGCTTTCATGAGATCACTATTCTTCTGAATCATATTATTGTTAATCTCTTTGATCTCTTCCATAATAAATCTCAAGCTGCCTCTTTCCTATCTTTTTCTTTTAGTCCTAGTAGAGGGCCCTATGGAAGTATGCATATCCTAGTTCTTCTTGTCCAAATTGGCAGCCGAAGATGAATCAGAACTAACAGGGAGGGCTTTTTATATGGCAATTTTTTCATTTACCCTTTTGAGGCCTTCGACACTATTGTACATAGCCTCTTTTCTAATCTCCACCAGTCCCTTGAGGTTGTCGTTTAATTCCTCTGTATGTTTTTTCCAAATGAGCAATCCTTGACTCGTGCTCCGTTTTCATAACCCTGATGTCCTTCATAATTTTTTGAGTCAACTTCAAGAGCTTTTTAGTTTTATCAGGCATCAAATTCTTAGTGAAAGTGTCGATGATACCCTTGATTTCCCTATTTAAGGAGGTCTATTTTACTAGTTACCCAATGGAAGCATTTCTTCTGGTTGGAAGTCGAATTCACCAGGAGCATGTCAATATCCATCTTGTCCTTTTTTAAATCCTCAGTGTCCACATTAAGGGGCATATCCACTTTGATTTCATCATCCCATTTAATTTGAGTCCCCACCTTTTTCCTAGTTTTATGCTTTTTCAAACGTTGAGGGCCCAATTTTTTGGGTTGAGGAATGGGGGTTTTCAACTTTTCCATTGCCCATCTAGGTGGATGCTTTCTTTTCTTTCTGCTAGTAGTGCTAGGAGTGGGTTTTTAAGGGTGACCCTCGTCCTCCGAGGACCTATATTTTGAATCATCTGACACATGGATGCAATTCCAATCCATGGCCATTCTGCTCTCATTCTACTCTTCAAATTTTGTATCTAAAACCACATGCACATACTGGCTAGCCAAAGGTTTGGGGTTTCTCAAAATAGGGGAGGGTTTAACCTCATGCACTTTAGCATAATGCATAATGAGAAGGATTAATCCCTCATGCAGTATCGAATTTTCATTATTTTTAACATTATTATGAATTCTATGCTCAAGAGAAGACACTAAATAAAACAACGACAATTTTTTTTTATCATCCCTAAAGTGATTTAGGATCGTGAAGGGTCATCTCACAATAATGGTTCCCACTTTCACCCATGAAGGTAAAGCATGGATGGCGGAAAACAATTCTGAGCATGTTTGTTCTACTATGGGTGTTCGAGTGAACTACCCTTTGGGGTTCGAGCAAACCCCTACTTTGATCGTTCATGTGACATCGCTGTGGTTCGCTCGAACCCCCTTTTTAAAATATTTTATGGGGTTCATTCAAAACCCCCCTTCGAGCGAACCCCTTTTTCACCAGTTTTTATCCATTACAAAATGATCCTAAGGGGGTTCATTCGAACCCTCTTCACTTGAAGGGGTGTTCATTTGAACCCCCTTTCTAGGTATCTCTCCCCCAATCTTCAACTTTCTACATAATTTTGGCCTTCAAACCTCTGGTTCAAGGCTCAAATGGAAGAATCTTGAGGACCCAAAATGTAGGATGGTAGTCTTGAAAGCAAGCTTTCCAATGATTATAACTTTATTACATATTGAGTTTATTATGATCTTTTTTTTTTAATTTTACCAAACATAGGTTTTTCACCAAACATGAACTTCTCTATTCAACTCATTGAAATAGTAAACTAATTCAAAAAAATTCTGAAAAATATCTATGCCCTAGGTATTGATGTTTTCTTTGTAACAATTTTCTTTTTGAATTTTGATATATGTAGAAAAAGTTATGTGTTCAAACAAACACCTATGTCTAAATTATAATTAGTCAGACTTTGAAACTTAATAAAATAAAAACTATTCAACATATCACTATCAAACCAACTCCATTTCCTGGATATTGATGTTACAAACCAAAATTCGAAATAATTGAGTTTTTATCATTTATAGATGAAAGTTATGCATTTATGGAGGCACATCACTCTTAAAAAATGTTGTTTGCTATAAAAAAAACTACTTTTCGAGGCAGATGGAAAAATTAATACAATTTTCTTCAAAAATAATTGAAAAAAATATATTTAGAATCTAAAGACAAGATGTTACAAATCACTAGTTTACATCATCTTCAAATTGTTAATTGTTTAAAAGTCATAGGTTTCGGAAAGTGAAGGTTATTTTAAAAATGTTCATCTAAGTGTCAAAGTTGGTAAAAAAGTGGGAACAAGTATTGTGAATTCATCCTAAAGTGATAAGATAAAATACTTGCATAGTGATCATCAAGAGTTATGTACCTCATAATAAATTCTGCCATGTCTTCACAAAGCTTCAAGAGATCCTTTCAATTGTAGCCTCCATCCAACATTTTTCTGACTTTTCTTCTCTCACTCTATTTATCATACAAGATAGACAGGGATTCTTTTGAGCTTTTTATTTCTCTATAAAAATTTTGGCCTTCCATGCTGAAATCAATAATCTTAGCAATGAAGGGCTCATCAATCCTAAACTTAGCACCACATGCACTAAACACCCCTTTATTCCAACCTTCCACAAACTTTTTTTTTAGCTTGTGGTCTTGGCCATGAAGTTTTCTAACATATGGATCTAGACTGCCATCCACAACTTTCGTCCATAGCTCCTTGTTTTTCTCACATAGCTCGCATGATGACGGTTCCATTTTGTTCTTCTCTCCCCCCATATAACTATTACCTCTACAAATTTTGGTATTCACACTAATACCAAGCTTAAACCATAAGATAAAAATCCAGACCCATAGGAATAATCTGGAAGGTTGACTCCACTTATTTGTTTGAATACCTTTACTCATGTGAAATGATTGCATAATTAATATGTTGTTATTGAGTGATTATCAGCATCCTTGTGAGATAGCTCACACAAATGAAATGGGAAAGAATCCCCCTCCCCCCACCATTTGATATTATCACTAACCATGCCAAGATTTTCCATGTGATCCGCTGGCATATTACCCTTCCTAAAAATTTGGGAGATTCGAATTTCATCCAACTTCAGAATCATATGAAAGTATTCCCGAATTAGATGTTTAATAGTCCAACTAGGGGATGTATTTTTAATCAACCAACTAATGAAGTTTAGAGAGTCACTTTCTAGCCAAACCTTCGTCTACCCTCCACATATAGCCATTTGAAGCTCAATGTAGGCTACGTTCAACATTCAAATGTTATATGAGGATTATTATCAAGATAAAGTAAATGAATGTTATTTAAGTGACAACTTTGGATGGAAAGAGCTTTCTAGATACACTGCATAAATTGTAACCCTATGAGAAGCTAAAATTGCACGAGTCTCCCCTATAACACTTGATTCCAATAATTTAATGTAGGGTTTGAAGCTAATTTAAGTGGGGTTTTGGGGGATTTCTCCCATACATTGAATCCTTGGTGCGGTGATCTGGCCTTTCACATTTTTTCTTCTCCTTCCTCTCAGAACTTGGAGGTAGAGGGTAGTCAATAAAATAGAATAGAGTGCGAGCCACTAGAAAAGGAAGATATGATGATGAAATCATAAGCAAGAATGGTGAAAAATATCCCTCCATCAGAACCCAACAAAGAGGGAGGGCTTAATGAAGGATATGGATTCCAACAAAGAGGAGTGTTCAAAGAAGGATATGTCGATGTTAGAAGGACAAAGAAATAGCCAAACAATCATAGTAGAGGAAATCCCTGTTCAAGACTGAAAAAGAAAGGATTCAAGAAGCAAGAGAGGAGCAAGGTAAAAATTTACAATTCTAGTTACTTGATGAAGTTGTTGAATGCATTGTTAAAAATCAAAACAAAATTGTTATTTTATTTTTCTTAAGAGGGATACCTATTGAGTTGGAATTTTATAAATGGGCCAAACAAAATTGGTAAAACAGAGGATGGATAATAGAATCAATTAGGGGATTGGGCAAAGGATATGTATCCTATATGTTTAAATCAATTGAGCATGCTTGAGCTGTTCTTCAATATGGTACATGGATTATATATGGTCAAGTTTGTTATTTGCAAGCCTAGACCTTTGATTTCCACCCAGAAGGCCCCTCCTTTTCTCACTATTCCATGTGGTTGGAACTATCATTTCCTCATTTGGCCTTTAGATCATTGCTGAAAGATATTCTAGCTCAGCTTGGTAAGGTCATTTGGTACAAACAAAGCACTAATAAATTTTCTAGTTTGGGGTTCATCCTAGGGCTTGCATCAAAATTGATTTGAACAAACCTTTACTAGAAAATATAAAATTGTTTGACTTAGGTTTTGAACTAGAACAACCTATAGTTTATTTGAACAAGCCAAATGTTTTATTTTTTGTTTACATGCTTTTTGACACTTAGTACTAGATGATGAAACATGGAAATACGTTAGCTATTATAAGGCTCTCGAGGTCACTATTGAGAATTAGATATTAAGATAATATAAGGGAATGAGATGCTTGTATGTATCTAATTATGGGTCTGAAACTTAGCATTTGGGAAATATATATTTGGATGTTAAAGGATATGAGCACAACAACTATATGCACAAGGTTCAAGATTTAAATCTATGATTATCTAAGTTGATGTACTTGTAATGGAAATGTGTATAGTGAGTAAGAGAAGGTGATGCAATAAAATCAATGAGGCAACTATGAATAGTGCAGATGAAAATTATGGATGCAATAAGATATATGTATGTAGGAAGACTGGATTAGAAACTAAAGATGTTGATTGTGAGACTCATAAACTTATATAATACTCAACTAGTGGTCCGAAAATGTGAGAACAAAAGATGGAAATTTTTCAGTCCACAAAGATGAAAGTAAGAAAGGTATAATGAGAGATGAAGATGAATAAATATAGAAGGAAAATGATATGAAACTCCTAAAGGTAAGCATCATGAAGGAAATTTTGTCTTCCGTCAACATTAAAAGTGATAATAAATAAATAGTACTTCGCATTATCCATTGATGCAGAGGTCCCGGTACTGGTATAGGATAGGTTCCCCTAATCCAAGAGCACACCAAGGACCCTAGAAATCACACAACACTCCAGGGGTTAAGGAACATCAGTTTGAAAAGTCCCACATCCCTTTATTCTAAAGAAAAGACTATCAGTACAAGGTCTTTACAGTCAGTAATGGTTTGGTCCCTTATCCAATGCAAAAATGGATATTTAAGGTTTGATTTGAAGTCCCTTAGGCTAGGGAGACCTCCTACAATCATTGAATGCAGGTTCCATCTACCGGTTTGGGTAATTGCTGCAACAAGGCCTACAAAACCTAGTAGCCCTGCCACACCGGTTTTTTATACTTAACTCTTTGTTTCTCCAAAAGACCAAACAAAAAATCTCAGATTTGGATACCCTTTTGGGATTTAAAACACATATCCTAAGGGTTCTTACCCGTAGGGAACACAAGAATCCAAACCCTAGTTGGTTAGGAGGCCAGTATAGCCCAATTAGACCTATTTTACAAAGGAGTGTGCAGACACAAACCCTAACTCACCAAAGAAACTCAAGGAATACTCTTAATCCATTGTAAGTACACCAATTCCTAAGTCTTAGGCCATGATTAGACCTTTAACCCCTGATGTGAGACCTGTTTGGTTACACTTGTCGGTGGCCACATGGAGTTGCCCACCTTAATGCATCAAAGCCTTGCCTCCAACTGGTCCTAACCTGCAAAAGGCCTTTAAAATCCTAAATTACATTGGCCATAATTGCATCCCCTTGAAATTTGTGAGCCACTAATGAAGGATCAGCAAGGTAAGGCCATTTCTTTGCAAACCCTAGACAAAAGTGTCAAACCTAGAACACTTCCAAAATTTTTTCAATTTCTTCCTTGTCTTGGCGAATTAAGACCTCATACTTGATGCATCTGAAAGTTGATTGGCCACTCTAACACATCCCACTAGTTTCCTAATTCAAAAATGATTGTACAATACAGTACACCACGTAGAATAACAGAAATGCAGGAAATTCTCAAAAATATATTACTTCAATGATGCCAAAGTTTACAAAGTCATTCTCCCCTCATTCTCCCCTCCCAATGATGATTTGGGATGACATTTTATACCTTCCTCAATATTTATCAACCACCTTTTTAATTGAGGTGACTATTGGAAAGAATTTTCTATTTGCAACCAAAAGTTGTCATTAAAAGTTGTCAACAAAGTTGTCAAGTCTGAGCAACTTTTGACATATGTTGAATCCGCCTACTTAGAGGTGCTTCAACATGTCCTAAAAATTTATAAGACATCTCCAACACATAAACACCTAGAAAAATATTCAACCAAATACCCCTAGGCCCATATGCCCATGGTGGCTTATCAATTTGACAAATCCATGTCATTGGGTAACAAGGTGGGGTTTATTACAAACAAATCAAATATCAAACAAGCAAGACTACCCTATTACATAGATTGAAAGGTAACATTCTCATGTGTGTCCTTTAACCTTTATTTCTCTTATTATCTTAGTTATGAGGTGCTCCTGCACCATACTCTCGGGGTGAATGAATCTCAAGTCCACTTTAGATGAGGTCATGTAATGTAGTGTCATGCTTCTTGATTTGATCTTCATCCAACCAAATGGCTTCAAAATCTGATTTTCCTTTCCATTTGACCAAGTATTGTTTGTACTCATTATTCCTGGTCTTCTTTACAATCTTGGTGTCCAACACTTTTTCAATTTTAGGTGGCTCATGTTTGGGAAACTCTATATCTGTTACTTCTTATAGGACCTGTTGTGAGTTACTTGCATTAGAGTCACCTTTAAAAGGAGTTAGATCACAAACATTAAAAATAGGAGATATGCCAAGGTCTGATGGTAATTGAATTTCATAAGCATTGGTGCTAAACTTCTTCAAGATTTGACATGGTCCTACTTTCCTTTGCATAAGCTTAGTGTGTTTGCCCTTGGGTAACCTTTCCTTCTTCAAAGCCCAAACTAAATCTCCAACTTGAAATTGTACCTCTCTCCTTTTCTGATCTGCATGTTCTTTGTATTTTTCTGATGACTTTTGAAGTTGTATTTTGACGTACTCATGAACTTCTTTTATGGCTTCAACAAACCTCTCACCATCTGCAATTATGGGATCCGTATGGGGTAGTTTTCTCAACTCCAATACCCCTCTTGGATGCAACCCATACACAATCTGAAATGGTGACTTCCCTATGCTTCTGTTTACAATGTCATTGTAGGAAAACTTATCTTGAGGTAAGATTGAATCCCACTTTTCATCATGCTACCTTGTAAGACATCTCAAGAAATTCCCTAATTATCGGTTTACTACTTTTGTTTGCCCATCCATTTGTGGATGATAGGTTGATGAGAAGGAAAAATTGGTGAAAAGTTTCCTCCACATAGTTCTCCAAAAATGGCCAACAAATTTGACATCCCTGTCAGACACTATGTTTAATGGAAGTCCATGAATCCTTGCTACTTCTTTGAAAAATAAATCTTCTATATAAGATGCATCACTAGTGGACTTACATGACAAGAAATGTGCCATTTTACTAAACCTATCCACTATTGGGTCCTAGGTAAACCCATTACAATGTCCATTGACACACTTTCCCAAGGTCTTGAGGGAATGGGTAAGGGTTGATAGAGACCAACATTGGTACTTCTTCATTTTTTCCTTTTGGAAAATGGTGCATGTATCTACAAAGTTTCTTACATCAACCTGCAATTTGGGCCAAAAATAATGCCTTCTTACCAATTCAAGTGTCTTGTCCAAACCAAAATGACCTGCCATAGCTCCACTATTCTTTTCCTTGATGATATTAGTCCTCATTGAGCACTTTGGTATGTACAATTGCCCACCTTTGAAAACAAGTCCATCTTGGATTAGAAAATCAGAAAACTCCACATGATACCTTTCACCAAATTAAATACATGCCTTGTAAATCTTCTTAAAGTCCTCATATGCAACATACATGTCTTTCATTGCATCAATCCCAATGCTTTCTAATTGGATTTTAGATATGGTTAGCACTCTCCTACTCAGTGCATCAACCACTTTGTTAGCTACTCCTTTCTTGTGTTTTATGGAAAAGGTATAAGCTTGTAGGGATTCTACCCACTTCATATGCTTATGGCTTAGCATTTCTTGGCTATTAATGAAACTCAAGGCTTGGTTGTCGGTATAGACCACAAATTACTTTGGTAGTAGATAGTGTCTCAATTTTTTCAATGCCTGAACTAGTGCATACATTTCTAGGTCATAAGAATAATATTTTCTCTTTGCCTCATTGAGTTTTTCACTAAAGAATTCTATAGGTCTTCCTTCTTGGCTTATGACTGCTCCTATGGCCACATGACTAGTATCACATTCAATCTGAAACACTTTGTTAAAATAAGGTAAAGTAAGTACTGGTTGTTGAGCTACCTTTTTCTTCATAGTTTCAAATGCCTCATCTACCTCCTTTGTCCAAGAAAACCTGCACTTTTGACCACCTTTGATGGTTTCCAACATTGGAGCACATATTTGACTAAAACCTCTTATGAACTTTCTATAAAATGTGGCTAATCCATGGAAACTTCTAACTTCACCAATAGTCTTAGGAGTAGGCCAAGAAAGAATTGCATTTACCTTATCCCGATCTATCTTCAAGTGACCTTTGGAGACCACAAATCTTAGGTAGATTATCTCTTTCTGCATGAACAGACACTTCTCCATATTCATCATCAATTCCTCTTCACTAACCCTTTTCAAAACCATGTCTAGATGCCACAAGTGTTCTTCTTTTGTCCTGCTAAATGCTAGGATGTCATCCAAATACACTATTACAAACTTCCCTGTGAATTATTTCAAAACTTCATTCATGAGTCTCATGAATGTACTTGGGGCATTAGACAAACCAAATGGCATAACCTTCCATTCATACAACCCTTCATTTGTTTTGAAGGATGTTTTCCACTCATCACTAGGTCTAATTCTAATTTGGTGGTATCCACTCTTTAAATCAATTTTAGAAAAATATTGTGCAACCCCAAACAATCAAGCAAATCCTCTATCCTAGGAATTGGAAATCTATACCTTATGGTGATCTTGTTGAGAGCTCTTGAGTTAGTACAAAGCCTCCATGTTCCATCCTTTTTGGGTACCAAAACTATCGATATTGCACATGGGCTAAGACTCTTTCCAATCAGATCAGAGTCTAGAAACTCTTGAATCTGCCTTGCCATCTCCTCATTTTGTTGTGGTGTGATTTTGTATGCAGCATTGTTAGGTAATGTAGCCCTTGGGATCAAGTCAATACAGTGACTGATCTCTCTCATTGGAAAAAAACTCCTTGGCACTCCATCTACAACTATGCCTTGGTATCTACCAATGATCTCCTTCACTTTTGGAGTGAGATCCTTGTCCTTTCCTTCTGCTCTGTCATCTGCAATAGGCTTCCCCTTTGAGGTTGGTATTGCAAGCAATGCAAAACATATTCCTTCTTCCATCTTTATCTCCTTGAGGAATGGTTTGTGCTCCATCATCATCATCACTTTTGACTCAATTTCTTTATGCTTTTCATTATTTTCAGTTAAGGGCAATAGCTCTATGACCTTTCCATTCTTTGTGATGGAATAGGTATTCCTAAAGCCATCATGGTGTGCTTTGAGGTCATGTTGCCATGGTCTTCCAAACAAGAGGTGACAAGAATCCATGTTAACAACATCAAACAAAATCTTATCTTTATATGCTTCTATCTGGAGTTCTACCCATGACTGCTCTTCTACAAGAGTTGGTTGCCCTTTTGTGAGCCAAGACACCTTATAGGGGTATGGATGGGGTATCCTCCTCAATTTCAACTTCTCTACCATTTCTATTGACACAAATATCTCAGTAGACCCTGAGTCAACCAGAACTTTAAATACCTTTTATCCTAATTGGCAAGTGGTGTGGAAGATAGACTTCCTCTGAGGGCTCCATAGGTGTTGGTACCTTCAAGAGGGTTCTTCTCAAAATTAGTGCCTCTCTGGTCTCTGGATAACCATATGAATCAAGTTTACTACTCCCTTGGTAGTTTGATTCTTGGGTTATATTGTCTCTCCTTTCTCCTTAGGAACTAGACCCCATCTTCTCTGGGAATCTACTGGCAATGTGTCCCTCTTGGTTGTAGTTAAAACATTTTTTTGGTCCTGCTGCTCTTCCTGATGATCTTCCTCTGAAATTGCTCCTTCTACTTCTAAAGTTGCCTTTGTTGTTTCTATCATTTCTTGAGGAGTCTTGACTTATCTCTCCTTGAAATTCAAAATTTGATCTTCCTCTGAAGTTGCTCCTTCCTCTTGGTTGCTTACCCCTTCCTCTACTGCTCTGCTCTTGTCTTCTTTTGAGATTCTCCTCTACTTTTAATTCTAATTGATAGCATCTATGAACAATATCAGGGAACAAAAGGTTCAACTCTTCTTGTATGTTCCACCTTCGGCCGTTTAGATACCTTGCCACTCTTTCACTTTCATCTTCAACCTTCTTAGACTTTATACTCAATTTTTTAAATTCTTCAGTATAGGTACACACATCCATCTCTTTTTGTCTGAGACTCTCCCTTCTCTTGTGTAATTGAACTTCATAGTCCCGTAGTACATATACTCCCTTGATCTCTATAATAATCTTCTTCCAAGAGTTGATCATTCCTCTTCCCTCTTTCAGTATTTCTCCTTGCACAAAGTTCCACCACGTCAAGGCTTCTCCTTGCATTTTTGACTTGGCAATCTTCATCTTTTGGTTGTCAGCAATGTCTTCACATTCAAAAAAATTGTTCAAGGACTCTATCCAGTCCATCACTCCATCGACACCCATCTTCCCACTGAAAATAGGAAGGTTTGATTTTTGGTCCATGGTTCTCCTCTCCACACAATTCAAGGCATTGATCAGGTACCTATGCTCTATAGGAACTTCCTCTTCTTCCTATCATTGTGGGTTCTCCTCTTCTTCTCCCAGTTCCTCTAAGCCATTAGGTCCTCTCTCCAGCCTGCCTTCCAAGTTCTCAATCAACCTTCTAAGTCAACCATTTTCTTCTTTGTTCTCTTCCACCATCCTAGAAAGTTCCACATTTATCACCTTTGGAGGTATTCTTCTAGCCTCATCCTCTGATTCTTCTGTTGACATGTACTATTCTTCTTCCCAAAAGGATTCCTCCTATGCTCTGATACCAATCTGATGCAGAGGTCCTGGTACCAGTATAGGATAGGTTCCCCGAATCCAAAAGAAAACCAAGGACCCTATCAATCACACAACACTCTAAGGGTTAATAAACATCATTTTGACAAGTCCCACATCCCTTTCTTCTAAACAAAAGACTACCGGTACAAGGTCTCTTTCATTTACCGATACAAGGTTTTTACGGTCAGTAATGGTTTGGTCCCTTTTCCAATCCAACAACGGCTATTTAAGGTTTGATTTGAAGTCCCTTAGGTCAAGGATACCTCCTACAATCATTGAATTCAGGTTCCCTCTACCGGTTTGGGTAATTGCTGCAATAAGGCCTACAAAACCTAGTAGCCCTGCCAGACCGGTTTTCTATACTTAACTCTTTGTTTCTCCAAAAGACTAGACAAAAAATCCAATATTTGGATACCATTTTTGGATTTACAAAACATATCCTAAGGTTTCTTATTGGTAGGGAACACAAGAATCCAAACCCCACTTGGTTAGGAGACCGATATAGCCCAATTATGCCTATTTTACAAAGGAGTGTGCAGACGCAGACCCTAACTCACCAAAGAGACTCAAGGAATACTCTTAAGCCATTGTAAATACACCAATTCCTAAGTCTTAGGCCATGATCAGACCTTTAACCCCTCATCTGAGACCTGCTTGCTTACACTTGTTGGTGGCCACATGGAGTTGCCCACCTTAATGCATCAAACCCTCACCTCCAACTGGTCCTAACCTACAAAAGGCCTTTACAATCCTAAAATACATTGGCCATACTTGCATCCCCTCCAAATCCGTGAACCACCAATGAAGGATCATCAAGGTAAGGCCATTTCTTTGCAAACCCTAGACAAAACTGTCAATCCTAGAACAATTCCAAAAATTTGCCGATTTCTTCCTTGTCTTGGTGAATTAGGACCTTAGACTTGATGCATCTGAAAGGTGATTGGCCACTCTAACACATCCCACTAGTTTCCTTATTCAAAAATGATCATATAGTACAGTACATCACATAGAATAACGGAATTGTAAGAAATTCTCATAAATATATTACTTCAAGGATGCCAAAGTTTATAAAGTCATTCTCCCCTCATTCTCCCCTCCCAATGATGATTGGGGATGATATTTTATACATTCCTTAATGGTTATAAAAGACCTTTTGAACCGAGGTGACTGTTGGAAAGAAGTTTCTATTTACAACCAAAAGTTGTCATTAAAAGTTGTCAACAAAGTTTTCAAGTCTAAGCAACTTTTGACATATGTTGAATCCACCTATTTAGAGGTGCTTCAACATGTCCTAAACCTTTCTAAGACATCTCCAACACATAAAAACCTAGAAAAATATTCAACCAAATACCCCTAGGCCCATATGCCCATGGTGGGTTATCAATTTGCCAAATCCATTTCATTGGGTAACAAGGTGGGGTTTATTACAAACAAATCAAATATCAAACAAACAAGACTACCCTATTACATAGATTGAAAGGTCACATTATCATGTGTGTCCTTAGCCCTTTATTTCTCTTATTATCTTAGTCATGAGGAGCTCATGCACCATCCATGAAATTAGTAAAGGAAGAGAGCGTGAATGGAGGGAAGGGGAGATAACATAGAGGGAAAGCTCAAGAAATAATCATGAAAGATAAGAAGTGTGATGTACATAAAATCATAACACAACATTAAAAATTGTTGCCACAAGAATGAGAAACAAATATATATAAGAAAGAAGTAAAATATGTGTCTAAGCTCAATTGGGTGGAAGCTAGTAGCAAAACAAATCATGTAGGAGAAAGATGCACAAGAAAAAATATTTGCCTTGGTAGGGTGAATACCAAAATAAGGGGAGACAATTTTATAATATAGTCAAATTATGGGTTTAAGTGTAATAGAATGAATGTATAGTGGTCATTATTTATAGAATTGGGGATGAACTAGGAGAAATAGCATGAGGTGGAGGTGATGGATGGGAGTCATGTATATTAGCTTTAAGATGCGGGAAAAGAGTATCATCATTGATCATCATATTTTGACGTGATATAGAAGGAGGGTTGTCTTGGATAGAAGATGGGGGATGAGAAAGACTAGAAATGAGAGTAGGTGATTATGTTGTGAAGATTGAGGGTAAAGAGGTGTAGAAGAAGGAGAATGAGGTGAATAGGAAGAATGCTAATTTGATAAAAGAGGATGGGAAAAAGAAGAAAAAGGGTGAGAATAGGAGTAGCTTGTTGCAACTTGAAGGGGCATGATGTGAAGGGTGAATAAATCCTTCCCAAACTACGATAGGGGTCAAAGGACTGGCCTCTTAACTCTAGGTTGGTAAGCAAAAGGAATGGATAGATGAGATAGGGGAATGAGAGGAATAAATAGGATTACATTAAACTTTACCTTATATTTGAACATTAAAGATTAGTGTAAAGTTTAAGGTAGGTATTATATAAGGCATATATTAAGTAAACATGATTTGCATGTATTATTGATAAATTTATGCCTAGGATAAAATCATACCATCATGACTTTTAGGTACCAATGATCAATTAATGTATAGATTAAAATCAGATCATCGTGATTTGTATTTACGAACGATCAATTTATATAGACTAAAATTCCAGCATCATGATAGTCACTTAATATTTTCATCAAAATCTGAAATTCAAATTACATACTACAACAATTTCAATCATAATTATAACCTCGACTAACCCATCTCAATTAATTCCGTTTAAACTTTTCACAATAAATTTAAATTTAACGATTGATATATCATCATTTAAACAGATATATTTGTATAGTATGTTCTATTCTCTAGTGTGAAAGGAGAAAAACTACATAAAGGACATATGACGTCCATTAAAGACTTTTTTTTCTTCTAGAAAGGTCTACTTGCAGCGTATCTTATACCAAGCCCGCCATGACTTGGATTATTGGCCACCTTTACGTCAATTTCACTAGCAGTGCTAAGGAAAGGATGGCACACCTGTTTGGCAATGGCTACGCAACGGACAAAATGGCCCGCTGCCATGCCTTCTCCATTGGATGCCACATGCCATGCCATCCCATCACACCCGTCCTTGGCCGTCCAATCAAACGCAAACGGTCCCATCAACCCGTTACATCCACCAGTTACATCCACCAGTTATAAATAATAAATTATATATTTAATTTTTTTATAATAATTTATATGTTTAAATTTTTAATTTATTTTAATAGAAAGTATATTACAATATATAATTAATTGTAAGATATATATTATATGTAAATTTTAAATACTGATTTTAAATAGTTATTTTAATTTAAAAAGTAAATATATTTAGAAAATATAATTTTAATATAAGAAATAAATACCGAATTTTAAGATAAAAAATAATTAAATGATTTTAACATAAAAAATAATTATATGATTTTAACCTAACAAATAATAAGTGATTTTACTAATATAAGTATAGTTATTTCTTATGTTAAAATCATTTAATTATTTTTTATTTTAAAATTATTTATTGATTAGGTTAGGTTAAAATCGTATAGTTATTTCTTGTGTTAAAATCATTTAATTATTTTTTATTTTAAAATTACTTATTGATTAGGTTAGGTTAAAATCGTTAAAATCGTATAGTTATTTCTTATGTTAAAATCATTTAATTATTTTTTATTTTAAATTTACTTATTGATTAGGTTGGGTTAAAATCGTATAGTTATTTCTTATGTTAAAATCATTTAATTATTTTTTATTTTAATTAAATGATTTTAACATAAGAAATAACTATATGATTTTAACCTAACAAATAACTAAGTGATTTTAACCTAACAAATAACTAAGTGAGTGATTTTAATTAAGTGATTTTAACCTAACAAATAACGTAACAAATAACGTAACAAATAACTAATTTATACTTACGATGGCAATATATATCAAACACCATAATTAAATGATTTTAACATAACAAATAACTAAGTGATTTTAACATAACAAATAACTAAGTGATTTTAACCTAACAAATATGGCAATATATATCAAACACCATAATTAAATGATTTTAACATAACAAATAACTAAGTGATTTTAACATAACAAATAACTAAGTGATTTTAACCTAACAAATAAGTAAGTGATTTTAACCTACAGATAACTAAGTGAGTGATTTTCACTAAGTGATTTTAACCTAACAAATAACGTAACAAATAACTAATTTGATACTTACTATTGATTTCGATGGCAATATATATCAAACACCATATAATTATTTCTTATGTTAAAATCATTGAATTATTTTTTAATTTAAATCTACTTATTTATGATTTTAACATAACAAATAACTAAGTGAGTGATTTTAACTAAGTGATTTCAACCTAACAAATAACGTAACAAATAACTAATTTGATACTTATCAAACACCATATAATTATTTCTTATGTTAAAATCATTTAATTATTTTTTATTTTAAATTTATTTTTTTATGATTTTAACCTAACAAATAACAAATAATGTAACAAATAACTAATTTGATACTTACTATTGATTTCGATGGCAATATATATTAAACACCAAATAATTATTTCTTATGTTAAAATTATTTAATTATTTTATATTTTAAATTTACTTATTTATTTTTTATATTAAAATCTATGAATTATTTTAATTTAAAAAGTAAATATATTTAGAAAAAATAAACTATTATTTACTTATATTTGTAAAAATAATATTATTAAAATTTACATATAATATATATCTTACAATTAATTATATATTGTAATATATTTTCTATTAAAATAAATTAAAAATTTAAACATATAAATTATTATAAAAAAATTAAATATATAATTTATTATTTATAACTGGCGGATGTAACTGGTGGATGTAACGGATTGATGGGACCGTTTGCGTTTGATTGGACGGCCATGGACGAGCGTGATGGGATGGCATGGCATGCGACATCCGATGGAGAAGGCATGGCAGCGGACCATTTTGTCCGCTGCGTAGCCATTGCCCACCTGTTTGGACTATACACAGATATTTTTTATCCCTAAATTTTTGACGTCCATTAAAGACTTTTTTTTCTTCTAGAAAGGTCTACTTGCAGCGTATCTTATACCAAGCCCGCCATGACTTGGATTACTGGCCACCTTTACGTCAATTTCACTAGCAGTGCTAAGGAAAGGATGGCACACCTGTTTGGACTATAGACAGATATTTTTTATCCCTAAATTTTTGCCTTCCTCATCGGCACGGCAGATTGATGTGTACTGCTTCACTCATTTATTTACCATTCCTGTCTATTTGAAGGTATATGAAACGTTGTAAAAATGTCCAAGATTTCTTTACGCATTGGTCTCTATTTCTGTCACACGCCTACCATTATTGAATCTGTCAAGATTTGGATGCAACCCGAGCTTCAACCGCCTTCTTGATTGTTTACTTATCTTCGAAACATTAGAGTTAAATTCATTCAACTCTTGTATCAATGAATTAGATGAAATATATTAAGGAATAACCATTTATAACATCAAGATGAAGAAATTCCACGGAGAGATTTAAATGGCTGAAGTTGAAAATGACTCTTTACAAACACGTACAAGGCAAGAAATTGACGCTGCCAACTGTTATGTGAAATTGAAATAATTGTGGGGGTTCATTAGAATGCAGGTAATCTAGGTCAAAAGAGTTTTGTTTTAATTTCACATTCTTAAGATTCAATGGTTATCTTGGATTTCATTCATATAAAAAATGGGTGATAATTGTCTTGATTTTATTATACAATTTTATCTTTGATCGTTGAATTTAGTGTAGTTTAATAATAATCAATTAAAATATTTAGAGCAAATCATTACATATATAGATTGACCATTACTTAATTAGTTTGAGTTACATGTCATGTAGTTATATTTTCTTTACACCCAAATCAAAAAATGCTTGGATATGGGAGAACTTGAGAACTTTCTAATGTGTATTCAAGAGAGATCTATGAACTTGAAGTCAAGGATATTTTGTGAGCTTTGTGAAGATAAAGGGATATAAAAACCACTTTAAACTATAATTTTAAACCCTAGGTATGTTAATCAGATTTATATAATTGATGATGCCCTAGGTTGTAATCAGATTTGCAGTATTTTAATAAGCCAACATAAATTAATTATGCCCTAGATTGTAATCAGATTTGCAGTATTTAATAAGCCAACAAAAATAAAAAATAAAACAGTAGACAAACAAGAATACCCTGGGAAAATCTCCAAGGAGGAAAAACCCCGCATGAAAGACCCACAGGTCAGATTATATATTCTCCTCTAAATCATAAGTACAATACTTAGCTTGAATCTGATCTTCACATATCAGATCTGTCCCTTTGCATGCTTCAAAACTTGCATCAAAATCCACTATGTCCTCTTGGACAATTTTGCACCAATCTAGATAGGTTCGCACTCTTCCTTGAAGTTAAGTTTGCACCCTTCTTGAAGAATTTGCATAGCAGAGCTAATTCGCATTTGTGTAAGATTCGAACTTGATAATGACTGTCTTGCAAATGTCTCTTATTTATACACATTGAAATCCTTGATTGCAAGTCGGCCTCCTTTGGTTTTTGGCGCTAATTTAATTAGGTGGTGTGTGTTTAGGATTGGGCTAGGCATATATTAGAGTCATGTTACCCTAGGATAGGGCCCAGACCTAAAGGGGGTTCGGATGTTGCCTTAAGGCAATCCGAACCCATACATAACCATAGTTACAAACAACACTCCCTCTTAACTAGGGAGGAGGAGAATACATAATCTGAACCTTTAAGTTCCATCTAGCACATAAGCATAGAATGGATCTAGCACACAAGCATAGAATTACATCTTCCACTTAGCACACAAGCATAGGATAGTTCTAGCACACAAGTGTAGAAAGTGTAATACACCAGTGTGTCTTTACATTATTACAATTATCCATCTAGCACACAAGCATAGATTGGATGTAATTCATTTTTACACACAAGCAAGGAATGATTCAAAGTGCTACAAATAGTCACTGAGATTGAAGCTCCCTTTCAATCAGGGTTCCATTTTCCATGACACCAAGTCTATCTCTAAAGTACTCGAACTTCACTCTGGATAAAGGTTTGGTGAGGATGTCAGCAATCTATTCATCTGTGCTGATGTACTTTAGATGAATGGTGCCTCTTTGCAACATATCCTGAATGAAATGATAGTGTGTTTCCACATGTTTGGACTGATCATGAAATACAAGATTTATTGACATCTTTATACAACTTTGGTTATCATAATGAATGGTGGTAGGATCACTAGCTTGACCAAATAATCCAACGAGGAGCTTACGAAGCCACACTACTTCCCTGGATGCAACAAATGTGGCAATGTACTCAGCTTCTGCAATGCTTAATGCTACCGAAGATTTATTTCTACATGCCCAAGAGATCACTGTGGAGCCCAAGTTGAAGTAGATGCCTGAAGTACTTTTCCTGTCCTTGACACTTCCTGCCCAATCTGAATCTGAGTAGCCTTTCAAGAGGATTGGGCTATTAAGTGAATACTTCAACCCATAACCAATCGTGCCATGCAGGTATCTTAGAATGTGCTTGGCAGCAACCAGGTGAACATGTTTAGGTGAGCTCATGAACTGACTGAGAGCATTCACAACATAATAGATATCTGGCCTAGTATTGACTAGGTACATCAGGGAGCCAATCAACTACCTGTACTCAAAGGGATCTAAAAAATTAGAGTTAGCTGCAGAAACACTTAACTTCTTTAAGTTAGATTCTATAGGAGTACGCATAGGTTTACAATCTATCATTCTAAATCTTTTTCAAAATATCAATAGTGTATTTTCCTTGACAGAAAGATTTCATTAGCTCTTTGCCATACTTCTAACCCTAGGAAGTAATGCATTAGACCTAAGTCCTTCATTTCAAATTCTGAGGCTAATTCGTTTTTACATCTTATGAATAATTTACTTTCACCAGTGAGGAATAAATCATCCACATACAAAACTAAAATAAGCATCTCATCATTATAAACTTTCAAGTAAATGTTAGCATCAACATCATTCTTGGAAAATCCTAAACTTAGTAAGTACTTATCAATTCTTTCATACCAGGAATGAGGAGCCTGTTTGAGCCCATATAAGGCTTTCTTCAACCTGCAAACATGAGAATCTCTTTTATGGATTACATAACCTTCTGGTTGCTCAATATAGACTTCCTCCTCAATGACACCATTAAGGAAGGTTGTCTTAACGTCCATTTGATGCAGCTCCCAACCTTTGGCTGCAACAATAGCTATTATAGACCTAATAGAATTATATCTAGCAATAGGGGCAAAGATTTCTTCATAATCTATTCCTTCCTTTTGAGAAAAACCACGTGCTACAAACCTAGCTTTATATTTTTCAATACTGCCATCAGCATTATGTTTAATTTTAAACAACCATTTAGAGGAAACAACAGACTTACTTTTGGGTCTAGGTACAATGTCCCAGACATCATTCTTGATGATAGACCCATACTCTTCATCCATGGCTAATTTCCAAGCATGATGGAACATAGCTTCTTCGATATTGTGAGGTTCAGACTCAATTATATTGCACATCATAAAAATGTAGTTGGCGTGATTTTGGAAACTCTTGCTATTTCTAAAGGTTCCTCTGGGAGCAGCAAACCCTTTAACATCTTGAATCGTATTTCTAACCCAAAGTGGTCTCTTCTTGCAGACTACAATATCTTGAGGTATATCGGTAGATTGCATGGGTTTTGATGGGTCATTCTGAACTTCCTGATCTGGAAGGTCAGTAGAATCCTCCTGTAACTCAGGGTTAGCATCAACTATTGAATCTTGTTTTTCAATCACCATATCATTATTGTTGGTTAATGAACCTTTAGATCTTTTGAAAGAAATATCTTCTTCAAAAGTTACATCTCTACTTACCTCAACATACCTTTGACCTAAAATGTAGATCCTGAAGGCTTTGGAAGATTCCTTGTATCCTACTAGGATGTCTTTCTTTCCAGATGGATCCAACTTGGTTCATTTTTCTTTAGGCACATGAACATACACAGGGCTTCTGAATATCCTTAGGTGACTGATGTCAGGTTTGATTCCTGAAAAGGCTTCTTCAGGTGTCACATCCTTTAGGACGTGATGAGGACATCTATTCTGAATATAAACTATGGTTTTGGATGCTTCTGCCCATAGAAAAGGTTGCAAGTCTTGATCATGTATCATGGCTCTTGCAGCTTCAACAATGGTCCTGTTCTTTCTTTCAGCAACTCCATTTTGCTGAGGGTTGTAGGGAACACAAAACTCCCTCTTAATTCCTGCTTTAACACAAAAGTCATAGAAGCTACCTGAGGTGTATTCACCTCCATCGTCAGACCTCAAACATTTAATTTGATTTCTTGTAGTATTTTCAACTAAGGCTTTGAATTCTTTAAATCTGTTTAGGACTTCTTCAGACTCTTTAGATTTTAAGAAAATAGATCCATGTTTTCCTAGAGAAATCATCTATGAAGATAACATAATATAGGAAACCGCTAGGAGATGCTACAGACATAGGACCACATAAATCTGAATGAATAATCTCTAACCTTTCTTTAGCCCTACTATCATTTTTATGAAAGGGATTCTTTACATTCTTACCCATTGCACAACCTTTACAAGCATCATCATGAGATAAACTGAGTTTAGGCATACCTTTTACCATTTTACTGAGAGTGGGAAGAGCTCGAACCCAATCTTCTATGCCATAGCTCGCATGATTTAGGGGTCTCATGAATGAGAGCTTGAATTGGATTAGCTACAAGCTTATATAAACTATCACATCTATTTCCAATAATACGAGCAGATTTGAAATTAGATTTCTTGGGCTAAGCGAGTACTTTCCCTTCAGAAAATGCTATTTGCAAACTCTTATCTTCTAAGGCCGAAATGGAAATAAGATTTCTTTTAATACCAGGTACAAAGAGAATATCACAAAGTTGTAAGGAAATACGAGAATCTAGTTTTAAAGAGGTAGTGCCAGAACCTTTTACCGAGTATCGAACATCATCACCGATTACTACATGAAGATTGGTGTCTTTTTCAATCAGATCTGAGAGATGCTCACAAAATCCTGAGATTTGTCTAGAGGCACCACTGTCAAGTATCCACGTATTGTTGTCCGTAGGAACATTGCTGGATAGAGAAGAGATAAGAAGGTAGTCTTCACTTTGTTTGGCAACTTCATTTAAGTTGGCTTCCCTTTCCTTTGGGTCATTCTGACAATCTCTGGCATAGTGACCATACTTTTCACATTTGAAGCAATGAATGTGAGAGGAATCTCTTGACTTTTTCCTTGGATCATAGGAGGAGGATCTAAAATCTTTGCTTCTCTTCTCTTTCTTCCAATGACCACCTTTCCTAGATTTAGTTAAGAGAACATGATTATCTTTGAGAGAGTTCTTGATTTTTCCTCTTACCTCAATTCGAGATTCCTCTTCGATGTAATCAGATTGAAGATGCTCAAAGTTGGGATGATCGGCTCTTCCACCAATGCTACAAATGAATGGTTCCCATTCATCAGGTAGACCATTTAATGCAATCATAACAAGATCTTTATCTGAGATTTGGCAACCAAGAGTTCTTAGCTTGTCCTTTAGTTCATTGATCTTCATGAAGTAGGCTGTGATTGAGTCTTCTTCTTTCATTTTCATGTGAAGAAGTTGTCTTAGGGCAAGGGCCCTACTGAGATTGTTGACTTCATACATCCCTTCCAAGTGTTTGATCATTTCTCTGGCAGATACAAACTTTGATATGACAGTGACAACATGATTCTTGACGGACTCAATTATGATCCTTCTAGTCTTGAGGGAATCTTTCTTGAATAGTTTCAACTCTTCAGCATCTTCTGGAGGAGACAACCTTTCTTCTTATACAAATTTCAGTAGGTCATTCTCTTCAAGGATCAATAGAATATGAACTTTCCAAGTAGCAAAATCAATGGCTCCCTCAAGTCTATCTTCAGCCTTCAAACCTGACATTTTTAATCTGAAAACAAACAATAGCTATATGCAACAATTGATTTGCTAAATCAGAATTTAATGACACCTTAGCTCCGATACCATGTAATTTTAAACCGTAGGTATGTTAATCAGATTTATATAATTGATTATGCCCTAGGTTGTAATCAGATTTGCAGTATTTTAATAAGCCAACATAAATTAATTATGCCCTAGATTGTAATCAGATTTGTAGTATTTAATAAGCCAACATAAATCAGAAATAAAACAGTAGACAAACAAGCATACCCTGGGAAAACCTCCAAGGAGGAAATACCTAGCATGAAAGACCCACAAGTCAGATTATATATTCTCCTCTAAATCATAAGTACAATAATTAGCTTGAATCTGATCTTCACATATCAGATTTGTCCCTTTGCATGCTTCAAAACTTGCATCAAAATCCACTATGTCCTCTTGGACAATTTTGCACCAATCTGGATAGGTTCACACTCTTCCTTGAAGTTAAGTTTGCACCCTTCTTGAAGAATTCGCACAGCAGAGCTAATTCGCATTTGTATAAGATTCGAACTTGATAATGATTGTCTTGCAAATGTCTCTTATTTATACACATTGAAATCCTTGATTGCAAGTCAGCCTCCTTTGGTTTTTGGCACTAATTTAATTAGGTGGCATGTGTTTAGGATTGGGCTAGGCATATATTAGAGTCACGTTACCCTAGGATAGGGCCTAGACCTAAAGGGGCTTCGGATGTTGCCTTAAGGCAATCCGAACCCATACATAACCCTAGTTACAAACAACATAAACAAGTTATTGGATATTCAATTCAAACACCAATAAGATAAAATCATTCAATTGAAACACCAATAAGATAAAATGAATGATTTGATCTTTGTTTGTAAGATTCTTTTATTGAGAATGTTGTGAACTATTATTGAGGAATGATTTGGAGTTTTTTATTTTCTATTTTGGAAGAGCTTTGAACTTGGAAGATCTTGAAGATAAAGAAGTAGGGGACATCGTGCACACTGTTGGCTCATAAGTATGGAGAAATGTTTTAAATTAAGAAATTAATCAAAGAATACAAAAGCTGTATGGGATGCATATTAGTTAATTGGTGAAGCCACAATTTTGTGGATAAATGTGAAGTAACAACATAGTTACATCGAGGAAAACCTCTCTTGCAGTCAATTTGTCAATCATTTCATGAGAGATGTGTTGTTTTTTACCAACTAATTTCTCTACAAAACCCTCTAAAGTTAGCCACTTCTTATACTCAAGGGAATTAGATCGGTTACCAATTAACAAGGATTAACCCTAAATATAGGTCCTTCTACAGTTTTGGCTCTACAAGACCAAGGGGGGTAGTCCTATGGCAATACCTATTGATCCAGTTCAAATAATTTGTGAGGTGTTATTTAGCAGAATTTTTCTGATTTATTGAACCAAGAAACTTTTAAATGGTCCATTTTTTTGGCTACTATCTTAGATCACTTACTTTTCTTGTTTTGAGAATATGAAACCCTAACTTAACCTATCAAATACATAAAAATAACTTTTATTTTTTAACTTAAATTTTTATATGAATTGAAAGACTCAAATCCTTTAAACTAGTGCTTTATTAGAGCTATAGAGTTAGATTCCAACAAGAATTTTATAGCCATATAGAAAATTAATTCAAAACCAATGGGTTCATGAAATTAATTCGTTACACCAATTTCCTCTTTTGTAATGCACTAAACTTGGAGTTTTCTTGTTGTTAGGGTTTCGAAATATTTGTATACTTTGTGAGTTTTTGAGCCTAACTTAGTCAAAATCCCTAGAAAATTAGTGATTGGCCTCTAGAATCAAATTTATTTTTATTTTATAGAACATCAACTTATGTTACGAAAATGAGGTAGAAAAAGGAAAGACTAGATAAAAATTTTATGAAATGAAAATTCACTTAGAATTCCTCAAATAGGTTAGAAAGGTTGGGTTAAAAGGGAAACTACAAAAAAAATGGGAGAAGATTTAATAGTTTTTGCAACTTTAGGCATGTGAAATAGGGCTCCATCATTAACACGAGGCTAAAGAAAAACATAAACATGAAAAATCTATTGATAATCAATATGATTATTTGAAAAGGAGTAAAACCTAAGAATTATTAGAGTTACCTAAGAGTAATAATGTGGTAAGTAGTTTCCATTCATGGTATAGTGCAATGGTTAGATCCTAGCATTTTATTGTAGTCATGACAAGGTTCAAATATCCATTGGGCCATTGTGATAATTGTATTGTTCCATCATCAATCCAATTTTCTCATAGTCTTTAACTTAACATTAAATTTGTGGGCATTTATACCCTTCTTTTTCATGCTCCAAACCTTGCTAGGTTAGTGTACTCGTAGGCTCTATGCCTCTAATAGGTTGATAGGATCATGAATTTGGAATATTTGTGTTAATGTGGTACAATAATGTTGGTGATGTGGTCCCCCATGTGTGGTCTCATCTAGCTTAGTCAAACCTAAAAAAATTCTATGGTACTCATAAAAAAATATTGTAGTAAAAACTGATTGGGTGTATAGGACTAAGTTTTCTACTAATGAAAGAATTGAAATGCAAGCTTAGTGGCTCAAGGGTACTTAGTTAATGATGAAATTAAATAGATATAAAAAATTTCTCTAGTGGAGAATATTAGTATTGTTGAGACTATCATAGCATTGGTAGCTCATTTCAATTGGTATCTTAACCAAATGATGTTCTAATTGTTTTATTGAATGGATGAGTTGATGTAGATATCTATATGACTCAACCATAAGGGTTTGAAAAGTTAGTTTAAGAGCACATCTAGTTTTTATGTTAAGGAAGTCCCTCTATAGCTTGAAGAAAGCTCCAAGTGCTTGATATGCTAAGATTTATAAGTATTCTAAGACCTAGTATTTTCATAACAGTCTCGATGGTCTTCATTTGTATGTTAGAAATTCTAATGAGGGTGGTGTAATTATTATTTTGGTCTATGTTGATGATCTTATCATCAATAAAAGTATGATGGACAAAATTAGTGACAACTTGAATTTTAACAACATAGTTGAGATGATAGATATAATTTATCCCTCAAACCTCATATGCTTGATACTTGTTGAGATAAATTAGGATGGAAAATTTTAAAAGTATTTCTACTCTACTTACTCTAAGGTTGAAGTTTCCCAATAATATGGAAGGTGAAAATGTTGATCCTACCTTATAAAAACAACTTGTTTGAAGCCTTGTCCACTTAAGACATGCGTGACTAGATATTCATTTTGTAATGGATACACTTTTTAGGTTCTTGGGTTCTCCTAAGGTTTCAAATAAGATGTTAGGGAAGAGAATATTGAGACATGCATAGGGAACCCTCTCTATAGGTGTTTATTTTCTCCTCTTGGAGACTTTTGACACTAATATAGGATATTTTAATTTATATTGGTTAGTTTCTACAAATAATAGAAAATATACAATAAAATATATTTATTTTTCTCATATCTTTCAAATCTTTGACAATTTGAGTTATGATTTTTAGCAATGTACTATGACAATCAAAGTGTCATTCTATTGTCTATAAATCTAGTATTCTTTGGAAAAACAAGGTATGTTAAGGTTTATCACCATTTTATCAAGCATCTCATCTAGTAACAGGTGATGCATCTTTAAGACTGTAAGATTCAAGATTAGATAGTTCAATTTTTCAACAAGATCTTATGAGAGACTATGTTTGTTTATCTTATAAGTATTTTAGAATTGAAATAAATCACATGAATATTTGATGCATGCCATTTGGGAGAATTGTTGTGAATATTTTTCACTATATATGTGAATGTTTTATTTTATGTCATTAAATATTATTAATGTTTTGTATTAAATTGTCCTATACAACGTCTAACATTAAAAAAGGGATGTCACCATATTATTAGTTCTTACCAAGGCAAGATACTAGTGCATTCATTCAATTCCTTTTTAAATTAGTTTAATCAATTATACAGAATTAAAAAATTTGAACAAAAATTTTATAGTTCATGTTTAATTTTTATTTTAAATGATGGGTATATGTAGGATCATGGTGGGCCAAACAAGCCCTTAAGTGGCAATTAAAATTCTAAAAAAAAAGTTTCGCAACTTGATGTAAAAAATTGAATCAGTTACTAACATTATTTCAAAAATATGTAAGAATAAAATATGTAGATAGTTGATTGTAGTTTCTAAACTACAAGTTGTTTTCTAAGCAAAAAAAAATATTTTTGCGAAAAAAAAAATTTTCAATGCGGTAGTACTAAAATTTTAGGAAAAAGATAAGAAGCAAGTGTTTGTCTCACCACCCTAGTCACAATCAAATCACAATATTTTTTTATAAGATTTTAGATATAAGTAGAAAAACTATAGTATACAAAGCATAGAATGTGAGGCATGTTTTAAAAATATAAAAACTCGTATGTCTGACCACCATCACTTGGTCAAATATTAATGAAATTCAATTTTTGTTTTTTTAATCCTATAGTATACAAAGCATAGAATGTGACGCATATTTCAGATTTAAAAAATGTAATACGTTATGAAAGTTATAGACATTTTTCAATTAGCCTATCAATCAGGACTTTAGTCAAAATATAGCTACTTTTTGGCCTCTCATGATCGACACAGACAGTGATTATAAAAATGGGATTTTTCTTTGTTCCTATTGATCTACACTGAAAATAGTGGATAAAAATTTATACACCAAACTTTTACTTTATCAATTACTTTCAGTAGGGTACACTATACTATTATTATACAAAATTGACATTAGATCATACATATTCTGCATAGTGTCCAATGCAATGTACTGATCAGCGAGTTTTGACAAGACACATATTATGTGGTTTATGGTGCTACCCAGCTGTCAACTATTGTAATGTGAAGCTTACATTGAAAGGCAATCGTAGAACAATCTACAGAAGGCTTCGTATGTCTTGGTTTTTTATAGTGCCTTTTCAATGGGCCTTGAATTAAAATCTTAAGCATCGTTCATTTTTTTTTCATTAGCTCAGAACTTACGAAGGTCAGTTCTGAGTTCATCTTCTTTATGAGGCATAGTTAGGAAGCGCCTTTTCATTTAGTTAAATCTAAAACCCTAAAGATTAATTTACTCATTCTTATGTGTTTTTGTTAATTTTGAATTGTTATTTTAGGAAGGCCATTTGATAACTTGCCATTGCTTTTACCAGCAATGTTGGAGCAAGTTTGTGTGACTTTCCATCCATTTTTCAATTAGCCCCATCTTTTAGGGTTTATTTTTTAAATGTAATGCCTGTGTCATAATTGTTTTTTAATTTGTTTCACCAGCACCAATTTCATTTTTCAATTTGTCAAAGTTTTGAAAAAAATATTAAAATCAAACCAGATTTTAGTTTTATTTTGGTGCTTTCCCTTTACAACCCCACACAAGGGCCACAAGCTGAGGGATAAAAATTTGAAAGACTGAATGACATAGTACACCTGAGTGGTCGGTAAATATTCCTATGAATCCATTGAATTCATCCACTTTTCTGCTCATTATTCATTCCATGGGCTTATTATAATTCATATTTTTACAACATGTCTAATGAATGTAAAGAGGATTGCACAGTTAATTTCAGAACAATAAGTTAAAACAACATTAGTAGCCGAATAAATTGTTTTTCTAATAATTAGTGGACATTAATTTATCTTAAATTTATGCGAATTAAAATTAAAATGCCCAAGTAAATTAGGGCACCCCCACCTTCCCATGTCGTGATGGCTCTCCCAATCACAAATCACCTCCCCTTTCATTCCTTAACTCCATTTCTTGTAAATTTATTTTAGTGCATTAAATGTAAATGTTCTTCTATAGATTCAATTTAGGATGAAATGCTAACAAATCTATATTATGGGAAGACAAGATGCGTGCAAAATATTTGTGCAACTTGAGCTTGATCTTCATTGATAATTTCAATGTTTGGCCATTGGATTGCTAAGAAACCTCAAAATTTTGCACTTTTCTAATTCGTAGAAGTTTCTAGTAGGAATAGAAATTCAAAATCAAAACTATAATCAATCCTTTGGGGCAAAAAATTTTTATAAATAGTTGTCCAGAGCAAACAAAATAGCCCTAAGACCATCAAGACATATACCCATATCCTTTTCTCCTTTCTAGAGTTGTTCCATATAGTAAGATTGATGTATGATAAAAAAAAGCAGGTGAGGTTTAAAGCCTGTATCAAATATTCACTCGACAAGCTTCCATATTAAAAAAATTGAATTTTAGGTAATCATAATTATGATTAAGTTTGTTCGTCATAGGTTTGTAAGTTGATTAAAGTAATTTTTGTAACATTATTATTATAGTATATTTGGAGCTCTTATGTGAAAACTAATTAAGTGATATTGAAAGTCTTTTTGTTTGACTACATAGCCATTGATACCAAATGAATTGTATAAGTTTTAAATATAGTGATTCCATTGCGACATACCCAAATAGAATTTGATATACATAAGAAAAATATCCACGTGTTCAATAATTTCTTCTAGATTTGATTGTGTATGTCAATTTTTATCATCAAATCCAAAAGAAATTATTAAACATTAGCATGTATTGTTGAAACTTGATAGTGCCTCCCTTAATATCCATGTGGTTAATCAAGGTGATCCAATCCTTTCCATCAAACTTCCTAGGATGTATTTTTGGTGACATGTTTTAAGGTTCAATGTAAGTTGTTTTGATGTGTTGAGGTTGTGTTGCATTTATATCATGAACAAGTTGTCTTGATGATATACCTTATGGAATTGAGGACATGGTTGTGAGAACTATAATTTATTTTTAATATTAATAAGGGATGATACTATTACATTGAATCTATCCATTTATCTTTGTAATTTGTGCATATTTTCTTCTAAATGTTCTAATTATCTTTCTATTCCAAATGATCTACTATGAATACTCACTTCCAAATTATGCAGTCTCACCAAATGAATACAACATCAAACTAATAATCCCACCTAATTCTTATTCTAACTATATATCCGAAAACTATTGATAGGAACTTGATGCTATGTGTCCCTTGTTTAATACATTAGATAAATAAAATAAAATGATTAATATTAATATTAATAGTTATGAAATTGAACATATAATTATTATCTTTAAAAGAGTTGTACACATTAAATATATATTTCCTTGTCCGAGTACTTTATGCTCGGCCATAGAAAAAAGAACTAAAATTTCTTATTTGACCTCATTTACGGAAAATATTTTCACTTCCAATAAACTTGGAATAAGATTCCTTGCATCAAAATCTTTTTCTGCATTTTAAAATTTGATTTAAATGTTTAAGATTGGTCCATTCTCAATCACATCATATTTTGAAACCCACAATGGAGATCTAAGATCATTTAATTTTTAATTATGATGATGTTTAATCAGATGACGTTTAACAATATTATAAAAGTATTGTCTAATTCAGTAACTTACCATCATTAATTATTTGAACAATAAATTAGATGATGTTTATCAATACTTTTCCATGTTGTTTGATTAAAAAGTCTAACATCATTAATTATATGATTTTTAAATTAGGGATGTTTATCAATATTTTAAATATTGTGTAGTTTAATAATCTAATATTATATGTTTGACTTATTGATGTAGATGATAAAAATATAATTGTGTTTCATCATTGACTAGTGTGAAGAGGACTTAAAATTAATAATGGACCCTATCTAGAAACTTTTTATGACCACAAATAACTCTTTCAAGATACCTTTTAAAATACATTAAATAAATGTTGATTACCATAATCTTTTATAAATTTTTTATAGTCTGCCCAAAATCTCATCTTTCTTGTAACACATTTTTTTTAAACATTAATTAATATTATAGAAAAAAATCCTACATTTTTCATATGGCCATTAAATTTAGTCTCAAAGTGTGACTATAACCTATAATAATTTTTAGTGAGTCTATGTAATTCATGATGAAATTGAATTTTAATGATGTATGTTACATCACTTAATATTCAAATGGCGGACTTTGCGGGAGGAGGGGAGCGGCAAGCAGGAAATTCAAATTTCAAACATGGGGATGGCATACTTTCTGCGAATGGTGCTGGAGATCATGCAGGTTCCCAAGCATCCTAGGGTTCAGAGGGGGACAAGAGGACAATCAAATAGGTGGAAGATAAAGATTCCAAAGTTGGGGACCCACATGATAGAGGTAAAGAAAAGAAATGGATAACTCTATTTGGAGTCAGGCCTTCGGTGCAATCGAGACTTCCCGAAGTTAAAAATATTTTTGATCCGGTGACAAGGGTTTTTGCTATATCCGTGCTGGATAAGCTGGTAGATTTCTCTATTTCTAGCATGGCTATGACTTTGGTTGGTTGTTTTGTTGGTTTTAGACCTAACATCAATGTCGTAAGGAACTTTATAAGGAGAAAATGGGTTCTCAAAGGCCAAGTGGATGTGGCAGCTTTGCCTAGGGGGTTTATTCTCCTTTGCTTTTAATAATGAAGAAGATTTGAACAAAGCGCTATGTGAAGGTCCATGGATGTTTGGCAAGTCAACTTTAGCTTTACAGAAATGGGCACCTAACTTATCGTTGGATGATTCCTTTTTCATGTCACCTTCTATGTGGATGCGTCTTCCTGGCCTTCCATTGGAGTTCTAGAATGAGGAGGTTTTTAAAGGGATTGCAGGCTCATTCAGGGAACTCCTATCGATCGACCCAATGATTGTAGCCAAATCTAGGTTGGTTTTTACTCGTATTTGTTTTAATATTAATCAAATGATGGATATACCTCAATCCATTGAGATTTTGTTTAAATTAGGGAAATGGACCGAAGTGATTGAATATGAATCTCTCTCGTTTGTGTGTTTCCATTGTAAAAAGTTGGGTCATTGGGCGAAATCTTGTCTATCCAAGAAGGGTAAGAATAGTAAAACTGATAGCAATCTGAAGGAGAAATGGCAAACAAAAGGGAAAAATGATGTTCCACCTTCAGA
Organism: Cryptomeria japonica; assembly: GCF_030272615.1. Classification (NCBI taxonomy): domain Eukaryota; kingdom Viridiplantae; phylum Streptophyta; class Pinopsida; order Cupressales; family Cupressaceae; genus Cryptomeria; species Cryptomeria japonica. The sequence goes on along the minus strand of NC_081411.1, from coordinate 708,554,649 downwards.
GGTTATCCCTGAGAAGGAAGCACCCGAGTTGGAAAATGAGGAAAAGAAGGGTATGAACAATAACAAGGAAAACTCTGATTGTGCTTGTTCTAATAGTCAAAAAGAAAGTAACAGGGAGGAAGAGAATGGTACCGAAGACTTGGCTCAAAAGACTAAATCTGTGAATTTGAAGGTTGATCTTATCATCTAGGGTAAAGCTAATGATTTATCCAATGATGATTCTTCATCTTCATTTAATAATAAGGAAAACGAGGAAGACTTTAATGAAGCTCGGGACTGTAATATCTCAGAATTGGTGCCTCTATTGTTACTAACCAATGGAAGTCCTAAGAAGATTGGAAATATGATCCTGAACTCCCAATGCAAAATTCCTCCCAGAAGCATGGAGACGGTGGGTCTTGAGGGAAATCCTAGGATTTCTGGTATTAAAGAAGGCAAGTCAAATAATGGAGGACCCAAAGGAGGTATTTCAACTAGAAGAAAGAACAAGAAGGTACCAGATGTTGGAAGTCAGAGCAAAAAATAGGGGAGACCCTCTTTAAAGAATTAGATGGAACAAGAAAGTTGGAAGAACCATGTTGATGGAACACAGAGTTCCATTGAGTCAGCCTTATCCCCGGTTAAAGTATGAAGATAATTTCATGGAATATCAGAGGGTTGAACACCCCCCACGAGCAGGATGTGTTGCATAATATTGTTAGAGATCATAAACCAGATGTAGTTCTTATTCAGGAAACTAAGATGTGTAAGGATAAAGTGGAAAGAATTAGAATTTTTAAAAATAATGGTGTAATTGGAACAAGCTCGAAGGGTGCCTCTGGAGGCACCACTATCTTTGGAATCAGAATTCTATAAAAGGTAAGGAAATTGCTTCAGGGGTTAATAGGACCTTAGTTTTGCTTGAGCATATTAAGGATAACTTTTTTTGAGTTATCTCTAATATCTATGCGCCAAATTCTAAAGATGGAAGAGCTAAATTTTGGAGGAGCCTGACAGAAGAGAGACAAAATTTTTCTGGTAAAAGTTGGATGATTATGGGAGATTTCACACACTCCTTTAAAAGAGGATGAAAAGATGGGAGGCCTTCCTTTGCAGTTAGAGGGAAGACAAGATCTCATGGACTTTATTAATGATCAAGATTTGATGGATGTGGATCTCAAAGGGATTAATTATACTTGCACCAATAGAAGAACTGGCCCTGATCTCATTCAAGTTAGGCTGGATAGATCCCTAATCTCTTCCGATTGGCTCTCTAAGTATAATTGTTCTTTGGCATCTATCATTAAGATTGGTTCCGATCATTATCCTATCTCTTTCACTGCTAATTCTACTTCCTCAAAGCATAATTTCCCTTTTAGATTTGAAACAACTTGGTCGTCTCACCCCTCTTTGGAAAAATTTGTTTTAGAATCATTGAATTCGTAGGTTGAGGGTACTGCTTTATTTAGAGTTGCCAAAAAGATTAATATTATCAAAGCCAAAGTCAAAATCTGGAATAAAGAGAATTTTGGAGATATCTTATAAATGAAAGCCAATATTAAGACAAATATTAAAGAAGTTCAAGATAAAATTCAAGTGGAAGGTCTTTCTGAGGATTTGAGAAATGCTGAAAATGGGCTGCTTTCCAAATACCATGAAATTATCTCTAAGGAAGAAACTTTTTGGAGATAAAGATCAAGAGTGTTGTTTTTGAAGGAAGGTGATAAAAATACCCAGTTTTTCCACGTGACTACTCTTAAGCATAGAGTGGCCAACATGATATCCAGTTTATCCAACAATACGGGGTTTTTGTTGGATGAAAATGAAATAAGAAAGGAAGTTGTGGATTTCTTTAGTAATCGTTTGGGAGGTGTGGATTCTCTGGATATCAGAAATCAAGACCTTCTAGCTCAAGCTATCCCTTCCATTTTAAATGAGGATGACAACAAAAATCTCTCTAGGATCCCTTAAAATAAGAAGATCAAAAAGGTTGTGTTTTCCTTTCTTGGAGATAAGTCTCCTGGTTCGAACAGATTTCCTATGTTCTTCTTTCAAAAAATTTGGAATATTGTGGAGATTGACATTTGTAATGGTGTTAAAGAATTCTTTGGATCTAGACGGATTCTAAAAGAACTCAATGATACCTTTATTGTCCTCATTCCTAAGATCCCTGGAGTTGACTCTATCAATAAGCTTAGACAAATCAATTTTTGTATCTCGATTTACAAGATAATATCTAAGGTGCTCACTTCTAGAATGTTGGATATCCTCCCTCACATTATTTCTGCCCAGCAAAATGGTTTTGTCCCTGGTAGACAGATTTTGGATTCCATCATTTCGGTGCACGAGAATATTGATTCTCTAACTGTAGCTAAAAATAGGGATTTTTTCTTAAGCTAGACATGTCCAAGGCCTATGACAGAGTGAATTGGCAATTCCTTTTCAAAATTATGAAAGCTTTTGGGTTTGGGGAAAAGGTGATACAACTATGTTCTCATTTGGCTGGTACTACCTCTTCTGCAGTTATTATTAATGGATGTCCATCTAGTTTCATCAAAAGTTCTAGAGGTCGAAGACAGGGGGATCCTATCTCTCCTATATTGTTTACTATCCTCGCAAAAAGTTTGGGTAGATTTATTATGAGAAGTGTGGAGGAAGGGAAACTCAAAGGCGTTAAGCCTTCCTCTTCCAACTTAACCTGTACTCATGAATAGTTTGTTGATGACTCTATTCCCATGGGAGAAGCTACTGTTAGGTCCTGGAGACAACTGAGAGGGGGGGGGGGTGAATCAGTTGTCAAATAGATTCAAACCAAAATCAACTTAACCAACCTTAATGCTTAATACCAGTAAACCAAAATTTATGCCGGTAGACAATTTATCAGTTAATTACAGTACTAGTAAAGATTAATGCATGAAATAAAAAGACGATAACATCCACAACACATAACACCAATATTTGTATGTGGAAACCCTGTAAGGGGAAAACCACAGTGGGAAACCTTACCCACAATCAGATGATACTACTGCTAATAGTATGTGTATACAAATGGGGTCTGCACATGCAGAAAGGCCAAGCGCCTATAGCTCACTACTCAAACACAAATAGGAGTCACACTGACTACAATTGGATGGTTAAATCCAATAATGATGTACTGCTCAAAATAGCATCTTCATATGTTGGATTCAGTACCAGTGTAGTTCTGATTGCCTTCACAAAAACCTTGCTTCACCTTCAAATGATGTCTACGTGTATATCTCTGCTTATTCTCGCATATACCTTCTTATAAGTCCTTTTCCCAATCGCATATCAATCTTACAATTAAGATCTTACCTATATACCATATGTAGTACCCCTACCCTAGACAACTTTGTAAAACTGATTTGACCTTGGTTGAATTTTTATGTGGCAATCTTGAATGGTTGAATTATCATGAGGTAATGTTGTAGTCAGATATTATGATTATTGTGTGTATCTGTTAATGTGCTTTCGCATTGATTCTTATGTAAGTTTAAACTGCCCTCCTGATTCTTGTTATTAATCTCTAGCTAACATCTTCATTAAATATATATGCTTGTCTGACTCTTGGTTGCAGGAGATTGCAAGTACAGTACCGCCTAGGTGTAAGGTTCGTCTTCACCTGGATACACGGGGTTGAGTATACCTCTTTCGTCCCTAGAATTTTGGTTAGCTGGTCGTAAAACCTTCAGTTTACCCTAGTCATACTCAAATGAGCGTCACTTGTGTTTCGTCAGTTTTCTTTTCATTTGGGTTTGCGGGTCGGGTAATTGGTTGGCTTACTTGGTTTGCGTGCTTGGTGTGTGGTAAATAGAGTATTTAACCCTAAGTATTTATTTTGATTTAATGTGTTCATTTACGCATTAGTAATTGAGGAATTAAAATAAATAGCTTTCTTTTATGTGATTAATCATTAATTAAAAAGATCACCCTATTTATGTTTGTAGTGAGTTTAATTTAATGGTTAATTTTAAATAACGAATTTATTCAGTTTATGCATTTTAAAAAGGAAAGATTTAAATTTATTCGAAATAGAAATAATTTAATCTCTTTTGCTTTTTGGAATAGAAAGATTAATTTTAATTATTTAAGAAAATCAATTTTGATTAGAAAAGTGATTTTTATTCATATTTATTTTATATAGTAAGATTGATTTTGAGAATTTAATTTAATTAAAAATATTTTACCCTCATTAATATTGTGAAATGCAACTATTAGCTTTGTTAATTAAAAATTAAATGAGGGAGAAAAGCATTTCTTTTAATTAACTAAATTTATAATCTCAATACATAAACAATTCAACTATCAGATAATTCCATAAACTTAATTAATTAATTAATTAAATTAAGTTGCAAGTTGCATGATATTAGAAATATATTTTTATTTAAATTTTAGTGGAAAAATAAATTAGATTAATTATATTTATTGTTCCTAGAATTTTAAACAAATAAATAAAAGAATAAATTTAAAAAAAAAAATGAATAAAAGAATTAATTGGAATTAAAGTATTGTTTTAATTCTTTATTTAGAAAATTAATTAATTTGCATGAGAAAAGAAAAGAAAGAATAATGATTTTTAATTATTGCATGATAGCTTATCTTTTGTTATAAAATTAGAAAATAAAATAAAATTACTTTTATTCTAAATTTAAGTTTCTGAGAAAAAGCTATTGAACCTAGAATTTTAGCTTAAATAGGGAATAGGTCTTTGTTTTAGATACATAGGAAACAGGTCAGGAATTTAGGTGAAGAAATTTATTGGAAGCTTATTGAAAAAATTATTCTCTTTTAATGATTTGTTCTGATAGTCCTAAATCTCTGTGAAATTAGTTGATTTCTTTAGAAATAAATTTAATTGTGAATTAAATTTATTGGTTTATCTAGTTTAAAGAAAAAGTAAATGGAATAAAATTTTGTGAATGAATTTTATTGAGTTGGGAATTTTATTTCTATGTAAATTATGTCAAAGGGGTTTTAATGAATTTGGAAATTATTTACATGTTTTAAAATAATAATAATAATAATTAAAAAAAAACATAAAAAAATAAATAATAACAAGAAAAAAAATATATTATAACATATTAAATTTAAAGTGGGTTAAAAATGTTTAATTATTTTATTAAATATTAATTAATATATTTGATTATTATATGTTAATTATTAATTATTAATTAATATATATTTTAAATATATGTTAATCATGATTATATATATATATATATATATATATATATATATATATATATATATATATTAATACTTAATTCGTTAATATTGTGTATTATTAAATTATTAATTGTTTATATTTTTGGGGATAAATAAATATATAATAATTAATATTTAATTTTGATATCTGTTTTATTGAGGAAGTATCTTTTTGGGAAAAAGATAAAATATTTTTTTATTTGGAAAATTGTTGAAATGAAATATATTTATTAAATTGATAATTTTTAAATAATATTTTATTTAGGAATATATTATACGATATGCTATTGGAATTATTAGAAATTTAATAATGTATCATTTGGAAAATTGGTAAGTTAATGAGATTTTCATTTAGTAAAATAAATGGTTAGTTTATATTTTTCCTCTGTATTGAGACATAGACAAATGGACTATTGTAATTGTGGTATTGTATTCTCCTCGTTATGGTGATTTTTCTGTTAATGTATTTAGAAAACTTAGATCATTTAGAAAACTTGATCGACTTTTATTGTTTAAACCAATAGGAAAGAAGATTGTCCCTTTTTGGTTATTGCCTATGCAAGTTTAATTTTTGTATTCACTTTTGTCTAAAGTAATGGCAAGGCCTTGATATGTTTGTCTGGACCCTGTTGTTTGATTGATTTGGGGTACTTGTTTATGTCTTCGATTTCTAGTTTGGTTGTTGCCTCGTGATGGTGTTTTAAGTGGTCTTGTCCTTTATGCGGGTGTCAAGTGGTGATTTGTGGTTGGCCATAGTGGGTCAGGTCTCTAGTTAGAGTACTGGCGGGCAATGGACCTTGTATTAGCTTTTGATATGTTCAGTTGGATTCATTTCTTTGTAGGGATCATTTATGTTATTATTGATCGATGTGGTCAATTGTTTGTTGGTATGATTCGCCTTGATGGCAGGAATGTAAATGATATGAAACTTATGTACCCTTAACTTATTTAATTATCAGAGGGGTCTTGCAGTTGAGCAGACCCAGACATGTAGCCCTCTAGGGGTGAACTCCGAGATCATTTTGGTGTTATGTGTTGCTTTTGTTCTTATGTTTCATGTTTTAGTGTTAGCATGTATGGATGGCATTTTGATAGAATGTGTAAGTGGTTTAGATGAAATTAATTGTAACTGCATGTATGCAGTCGTCTTTTAAATGTCGTAAATTGGATGCATGACTAAAATTTTAATGAAAAGTATGGACGAAGGGTATGAATAAACCTGAATGGATGAACTTTATCTTGTGATCTATATTTTGTCTTGCTGAAAGAAATTATCTTTGTTTAAGTATTTTCTCGTTATTAAGACAATCGGCTTATTGGATTAATTAGCGTAAGTTAAGTTAAATGTGGAATTAAGTAATCATGTTGGGAAACTCTTTAGGTGATAGTTCATGTCTTCCGTTGTGTAATCTGTACTTTGATATCTTATTGTATCTTTATGTTGTGTCTTATTTTATTTTTTTAAATGTTGCACTCCATTCATGTGTTTTAGCTTTATCCCTTCAGGGTTTCCTGGTGGGGCATTACATTTGGTATCAGAGCCCAAGTTGCAAACACTAGGATCTCTAGTTTTGCTTGTGCCCTTAGTTGGTGTGTGGTGTATCGACCTTATATTGCTTTTCCTCCTTTTTGTATGTGTGTGATTGAGCATATCTTAAGTTGTGTGTAACGTGTGTATTCACACCTTGTTTTCACCTTCTTGATGTGGGTGTTTTGGAGTGATTGTATGTGCTTTGTCTTCTTATTGAGGTCTTGGTTTATGATTTCTCTTATTCTGAAGGAGAGTCATATTTACCTTCGTTATTGATTATTGTACTCTTTTGACTAATCCATTTGGGTTGGTTAATGTTGCCTTGAATCAAAAAGTACGAAATGTGCATGTTTAAGAGTATGATCTAGCTTAGTGTTGTCCACTTGAAGGACTTGTATGGTAAATATTGAATGCTTATTTTGTAGTAAAAATGAATGATTATCATCTGTCCTCATCTCTCTCTCTCTCTAGAAATTAAATGTTTTTGTTATATGTATATTTATCTCTTATGTGTGTTTTCTTATTGCAAGAGAAAGGTTGTTTTGTGTGTTTCTTTAAACAAATTTGATTGAAGATCTATTTTAGCAATGCTCCAATGAACTTGCCTTTGGATATAGGTAATTGCCTTATTATGTTTAGAAAGTGCGAATGAAAAGCTTGTTTGATATGTATGCATAAATGTGTATTATTTAGTTGATATCTCCTCGCTTATCTTCTTACTGTACCTTAAATTTTCAATGATAGGTTGCAAATTATGATATGCAGTTGTATTGTACTAAAGTAGTGAGTGTCCTCAAGAGGTCTTGCATTATCGATAAGATTACCTATTTTGATCTTTGTTATTTGGAAAACTAGAACATTCTGTTGCAACCATAATAATTGGAAATGTCTTGTTAGGCTATGTGGCATCCTTCTAAAATAGTAGCGAAATGAAAACCGTGCAAATAAATGATAGACTTATAGTGAGAAATGTTAGCTTGTCTTGTTGATCTTGTGTCTTTGGAGGAAATAGATTGGTTATCAAACTCTCTTTTTCCTCCTCTTTCCCTAGATTTTAGATTTTAGTAATGCTACTAAAGAGTGTATTGAGTTAAATAGAGTGTTTATAAAACATGTGAAATTGTACTTTTTTCATTTTTGTCTTTTTATGGAAAGATGAAAGTCTTGAGCTTCATAATGAAATTTTCATAGTTAGTAATGTGGTTGTGAATGCTTAATGGATTTATAAAATATATCAGAATGATGTTATTTCCTTATGTAATGGTGAATTGTTAAAAATTTCAATACTGGTATCTAGAGTAAACTTTATTCAGTGATTCATGTGGAAAGCATAGGTAAAATATTTCTTGAGTAGATGATAGTGTATCGAAAAGTACTCCTTGTAAATGTGACTAAACCAGTAATAGTGCTTTCCTTGTGTATTGTAAGAAACCCATGCTTGCTATGTGTGCCCATGGGATGGTGAAGTAATCAACCATGGAGGATATGTTTACTTATGAGTATGGGAAACCATGTTGTTTATGTGATGTTGTTTGTTTGTTTTCTTACCAACAACCAACCCACGGGATTGTAGATAAGTCAATATGTGAAGGGGTAGTATTAGAAGTCACCATTCCTTGAATAGTATGGAACGGTGTACGAGTAATATCGATGTGAGGTGAATTTAGCTTATCTATTTCGAGGAAAAATATAGTTTTGTAATGAAACTGTGTTATAGGTGTACTCAATACTTGCCCTTGTGATGAACTGATTTATAAGGTTCATGTGTGCCAGCCTATTCCTATCCTTATATTTGAGCATATTGGTGTCAGTTCTTGAGCAGAATGATGGTTTTATTGGAGGATATTTTCCCTTGTCTTCATGAAAGGTATGTTATTTTGCCTTGTCTCCATGCAAGGTATATTATTTTTCACATGAGCTGCCAATTGTCCAGTGTTGGTAGACATGTGGGTGGACCTTAGCCATGTATACCTCTAGCTTACGACGAGTATCCTGAGAGGTACATCGCTATGTGGGGTGTGACCTGTGCGTGTCCTTTTTCGTGAGGTACATTTCCATGTGGGATACGTCCATTGCATGTCCTTGCCGCTTGGATTATTGCCATGTCGTGTTGAGACATGATGCAGGGTGTGACCTACGCATGCCCTTTTCTGTGAGGTACATTGCCATGCGGGATACGTCCATTGTGTGTCCTTGCCGCTTAGAGTATTGCTATGTCGTGTTGAGACACGATGCGGGGTGTGACTTGCGCGTGCCCTTTTCCACGAGGTACATTGCCATGCAGGATACATCCATTGTGTGTTCTTGTTGCTTCGAGTATTGCTATGCCGTGCTGAGACACGATGTGGGATGTAGTAGACATTTCCATGCAGCCTACCAACAATTTTTAGGGTAGAGCCATGCCGCGTGACGATGTGATGCGGGGTAATGTCGAGGTGCACACCGCCATGCCATGTGGGTAGTGTGACTATGTCGCACCACATGATGAGCTACTGCGCTAGCTAGACGATTGTTGCTTCCTTCCTCGTTGGTGGCTAGATTCTAGTCACAAAGTGATGTTATGTGCAATTGTGATATTTTTATTTTATTTTATTTCCTTGTGGGCCAGCAATTTATTTTATTTAGATTTTGAAAGTTTAGCCACGATCTTGTGATCTTTTACATACTTTATTTGGTGTTGCAAATTCTAGATTATTTTACTGCCTTACTGTTGGAATTGGTGATTTATTATCTTTATTCTTCTGTACTTTGGTGGCTAAACTGATTTGTCCTTATTGTTTTCGTATGTTGGTCTTGTGTTTAAATGTGAAATTCCTCTCCAAGGATGTATGAGATGGTCTTGGTTGAGTGTGTACGAGGAAGTAGACATAAGGAACCTTGAGGATGGGGGTATGCGAGGTTGTGATGCAGCTAGTATCCACTACCTACCTATGTGTGGTGACTATCTCTTGGAGGCTAACCACCTTACTTAACAAGGGATGTTCACGAAGGTCTTGTATGGAAGGTAGCACCGCTATGGTGTGTCCTAGCACCATCAAGCCTTTGAGTGAGATGTTGGATATTTATGATCATATTATTTTTCTGAGATCAAGCATAGAGATGTTGATCATGCATGTTATCTTTGACCAAGCATTAGACATGCTCACATGTGGCCTTTTGTGTTTTGCATTCCAGTTATGTGGATGATTATTATGTGTAATCATGGAGTAAATTGTGCTAACTTGTCACTATGTTATGGGACATAGTCTTTGGAAAGGTTTTTATATGCCTGGCAAGTGTAAACAATTGAGTTATTTATGTTTCTCTTATTTCATGAAAGTTAACTTGGTTTTAGAATTTGATATTTGAAGCTAGTTCTATGCAATAAAGTTTTATGAAAAAGATGTATTGGTAAAAGAAATTGACCATGATGGCATGTTTTCTGGTTATGTTTGATAGATGAGTATAGTAATTGTTGTCTATAGCTTTTAATGCTTTAATTTGGTGTAATGAAAGAAAGAAAAATTCTTGTTTCTCTGGTATGATTGTGGATAATTACTAGAATATTTTAAGAAGTGTATGGTTTTAGATATATCTTGAGAAAGGATAATGACATTCGTAGAGGATTTAGAAATAATGTTTCAATTGTTGAGAAAATATTTATATGTGCAAATTAATAGTTGTGAAATGAGTTTTAGGGCTAATACGTGTTGCGTGATTTTCGCTTAGCCTTATGACTTCCGGGAGTAAGTCAGAGCTTAGGGGGGGAGGATGTAGTACCCCTACCCTAGACAAATTTGTAAAACTGATTTGACCTTGGTTGACTTTTTATGTGGCAATCTTGAATGGTTGAATTATCATGAAGTAATGTTGTAGTCAGATATTATGATTATTGTGCGTATCTATTAATGTGCTTTTGCATTGAATCTTATGTAAGTTTAAATTGTCCTCTTGATTCTTGTTATTAATCTCAAGCTAACATCTTCATTAAATATATATATGTATACTTGTCTGACTCTTGGTTGTAGGAGATTGCAGGTACAGTACCGCCTAGGTGTAAGGTTCTTCTTCACCTGGATTCGCAGGGTTGAGTATACCTCTTTCGTCCCTAAAATTTGGGTTAGGTGGTCGTAAAACCTTCAGTTTACCCTAGTCATACTCAAATGAGCATCACTTGTTTTCCGTCAATTTTCTTTTCATTTGGGTTTGCAGGTCGGGTAATTGGTTGGCTTACTTGGTTTGCATGCTTGGTGTGTGGTAAATAGAGTATTTAACCCTAAGTATTTATTTTGATTTAATGTGTTCATTTACGCATTAGTGATTGAGGAATTAAAATAAATAGGTTTCTTTTATGTGATTAATCATTAATTAAAAAGATCGCCCTATTTATGTTTGTAATTAGTCTAATTTAATGGTTAATTTTAAATAGCGAATTTATTCAGTTTATGCATTTTAAAAAGGAAAGATTTAAATTTATTCAAAATAGAAATAATTTGATCTCTTTTGCTTTTTGGAATAGAAAGATTAATTTTAATTATTTAAGAAAATCAATTTTGATTAGAAAAGTGATTTTTATTCATATTTATTTTATATAGTGTGTAAGATTGATTTTGAGAATTTAATTTAATTAAAAATATTTTACCCTCATTAATATTGTGAAATGCAACTATTAGCTTTGTTAATTAAAAATTAAATGAGGGAGAAAAGCATTTCTTTTAATTAACTAAATTTATAATCTCAATGCATAAATAATTCAACTATGAGATAATTCAATAAACTTAATTAATTAATTAATTAAATTAAGTTGCAAGCTGCATGATATTAGAAATATATTTTTATTTAAATTTTAGTGGAAAAATAAATTTGATTAATTATATTTATTGTTCCTAAAATTTTAAATAAATAAATAAAAGAATAAATTTTTAAAAAAAATGAAAAGAATTAATTGGAATTAAAGTATTGTTTTAATTCTTTATTTAGAAAATTAATTAATTTGCATGAGAAAAGAAAAGAAAGAATAATGATTTTTAATTATTGCATGTTAGCTTATCTTTTGTTATAAAATTAGAAAATAAAATAAAATTACTTTTATTCTAAATTTAGGTTTTTGAGACTATTGAACCTAGAATTTTAGTTTAAATGGGGAATAGGTCTTTATTTTAGATATATAGGAAACAGGTCAGGAATTTAGATGAAGAAATTTATTAGAAGCTTATTGAAAAGATTAGGGCTCTTCTACAGATTTCTTCCAGGAAAGCTATACGAGGTTGGGTGGCTTCTTTGATTTGTTGGTTTTTAAGAAAATAATTCTATTTTTCTCTGAATGGTGTGGGTGTAAATTATTTGTCAAATCCAAAACCCTCTTCTAGTTAATTCAGGTTTTGATTTAAAATTATTGCCTGATGTTAATTTTCTAGTTAATGGGAGTAATTTAATTTTGAGAAAATTAGGGAAATTATTATGAAAAAAAGCATTCTCTCTTGTTGATTTGTTCTGATAGTCCTTTAAATAAATCTTTGTGAAGTTAGTTGATTTCTTTAGAAATAAATTTAATTATGAATTAAATTTATTGGTTTATCTAGTTTAAAGAAAAAGTAATTGGAATAAAATTTTGTGAATGAATTTTATTGAGTTGGGAATTTTATTTCTATGTAAATTCTATCAAAGGGGTTTTAATGAATTTGGAAATTATTTAAATGTTAAAAAATAATAATAATAATTAAAAAGGATAAAAAAATAAATAATAAAAATAAAAATATATTATAACATATTAAATTTAAAGTGGGTTTAAAATGTTTAATTGTTTAATTAAATATTAATTAATATATTTGATTATTATATATTAATTATTAACTATTAATTAATATATACTTTAAATATATGTTAATCATGATAATTTATATATTAATTAATACTTAATTCGTTAATATTGTGTATTATTAAATTATTAATTATTTATATTTTGGGGTATAACAAAATATATAATAATTAATATTTTATTTTGGTATTTGTTTTATTGAAGTATCTTTTTGGGAAAACGATAAAATATTTTTTTATTTGGAAAATTGTTGAAATGAAATATATTTATTAAATTTATAATTTTTAAATAATATTTTATTCAGGAATATATTATACGATATGCTATTGGAATTATTGGAAATTTAATAATGTATCATTTGGAAAATTGGTAAGTTAATGAGATTTTCATTTAGTAAAATAAATGGTAAGTTTATATTTTTCCTCTGTATTGAGACATAGACAAATGGACTATTGCAATTGTGGTATTGTATTCTCCTCGTTATGGTGATTTTTCTGTTAATGTATTTTGAAAACTTAGATCATTTAGAAAACTTGATCGACTTTTATTGTTTAAACCAATAGGAAAGAAGATTGTCCTTTTTTGGTTATTGCCTATGCAAGTTTATTTTTTGTATTTGCTTTTGTTTAAAGTAATGGCAAGGCCTTGATATGTTTGTTTGGACCCTG